>NC_051159.1:121079545-121212045 GCF_013339745.2 Dermacentor silvarum
CTAGTAAGCCAAGTCACAGGCCTTTGAAACGTCTTTGGCTAATAGTTAGGTAGAGTTCTTGTGAATGTCGCCATGTGAACGGTTTCAAGCCTCCTCGCAATGGGCAATCGTTCTAGGTGTCGTTTACAGCTTCGCTTTCCAACCACCTTCACAGAGTGGATTGGAGCTCATTTTTTTTTTTTCAATCATCAGTATGTCAGAAAGAAGAAGACGACGACTACGAACGCGCATGTGCGAGCACATCGGCTCCCGTCTCTACAAACGTTTTGGATCGGATTTTTTGCCTGAACCCGCAAGAATAGTCCATCATTCGACACAGTTTGTTGCAAGGAACAAGCGGATACCATAATCTTACCGGTGGGTGGATTTTTCGGTCTTCCCGGACACCTTTTCCCTCACGCCACGTTGGCACGCAGCTACGCCTAACGTGCCAAACCAGATGGTGTGGTCGGGTGGGTGGCGAGCCTAGGCCCAACGCGTCGTCGAGCTAGAGAATAGGCTCCAACAGTTCAGTTATAGAAGGCATGGAAATCAATCCGGAGGAAGCGGAGTGCTCAGGCTGGATCGAAGTCGTGAGCAAGAAGAAGAAACTTACCGAGCGGGCTGATTCTAACGTGCCCAGGTCAGTGAAAGGAAGCGGTAATGGCGGCTGCTGCACTTCCCCACAGAACGTATTTAGACGAGTCGTGGAAGCTTCCATAATCCCGAACCTTCCCAGGGATGACTTTAAGATCATCATACGGCCTCGCGGAGGGTTGGATGTTAAGAAGACAGACCTTATTATGTTCAAGCGTGCGCTCGCCAAGGCGACTTCCCTAACAGCGGAGCAGGTGTTCGACGACACGATGTGCACGAACCCCTTCCAAACCATTCTTGTCGTTGCCACGCCGTTCGAGGTGAACGCGCGCGTATACGCCAGGGTCCAACAAATCTGTATGGGTAATATCGTCATAGGAGTAGCGGCCTACGTGGCTGCTTCGGACGACACATGTAAAGGAGTGATCCGCGGAATCAACCTAGATCTAAGTGACGCAGAACTGATGGAGATGATCGTCAACCGAAAGTACCCCGGCGCTCTGGGGGTTCGAAGAATCAAGACACCAACAGTGATCGTGTTGTTCGACGGACAAAAGGTCCCCCAAAACGTGCTGTGTGATGGTGTTCCCTACCCTTGTTCGTTGTATCGCAGGCAAGTGGACGTTTGTTATGCGTGTGGAGAATTGGGCCACAGGGCCGATGTTTGCCCGAAGGGCGAAGATCAGCGAAAATACCGCGGATGCGGCATGCGCACAGCATCAGAGGATCATCAATGCAATCCCAAGTGCGAAATTTGTGATGGGGCACACCAAACGGCTGACCGCAAGTGCAGACAGCGCTTTCAGGTGCCGTACATTATGCGCCAAAGACGTCTCGAGGCACAGTTAATTGAAATCATCCCCAATGGCAAAATCCGACGTAACACTTTCATTCTCAACTTGTACAGCTCTCCTTCGGCTTATAAGCATAACCCCCGCTCACTCCTAAATACAGTCGTAACCACTGCGAGATCGCACCCCTTAATAGTGGCCGGAGATTTCAACGCTCCCCACCCCGCTTGGGGTTATGTAGCACGAACAAAGAAAGGGGCCAATCTAGTTGCAGCTAGTACAGACCTAAACCTAACGCTAATCTCGGACCCCCGTGTCCCAACGAGGCGGGGAAATTCGGCCGCCAGAGACACGACGCCTGATCTCAGCTTGACTAGAAATGTGGTGGCCAAATGGCCCAACCCACAAGAGAACTTCGGGAGCGACCACTATATAATAGAACTCAGGATGGAAATAATAGCACCTCCCCCCAAAACCTACAAATACACAGACTGGGACCTCTTTAGGAAAATAAGAGGTGAAGATGAGGCAGTATACGACACCTTCGGTGAACTTTTTGTACAGATCCAGAAGGATGTCGAGAAGGCCACCGAGGAAATAGTCACAGAATTTAATACTCCATGGATGGATGCAAGGTTGGCGCACCTCCTGGAAGCCAAACGCTCTCTCCTCGAGAAATGGAAAACACAAAGACTCAATCGGAGGCTGCTGAAAAAGACCGCCGAGCTCAGTAGGCACATTGAGGCGCATTGCTCCGGATTAAATAAACAGCAGTGGAGGGGCGCCTGCTCGGCAGCGCACGGAAATATGCGCAAAGGAGGTAAATGGAGCCTCTTCAAACATCTCCTAGACGATGGACAATCCAAAGGTAATCAGAGGCAAGCCATAGACAGACTTAATAAGGAGCTAATGGAGGGCATCTCAGAAGCCTCCATATTTAGGAAACTAGCCAACAAATACCTTCCACTTGACCAAAGCTCAAACTCTTCCCACCCTCGATATGAGGGCGCGCCTGCCCCATAGCTGGACGCTCCCTTCTCGGAAGCCAAGATCAGGGAAGTGCTACATAATCTAAGCGGAAGGTCTGCCCCCGGCCCCGATGGAGTCACAAACCGGCTCTTAAAAATTTGGACGACAAAGCCATTCATTCCTTTGTGAAGGAGATAAACAGGGTATGGGAGGAGGGTATCGTACCGGGTAGCTGGAAAAAGGCCACAGTGGTCCTAATCCTCAAGAAGGGAAATCACCCAGGATGGAGAACCTCCGTCCTATCTCCCTTACTTCTTGCATTAGCAAAGTAGCGGAACATGCAGTGCATAACAGGATATCGAGACACATCGAGCGGAATGAGTTATTCCCGTACAATATGGTGGGTTTCAAGCCCTCGCTTTCCACGCAGGATGTCATGCTCCTGCTTAAAACACAGATCATAGACTCTCAAAGCAAAGATGTAAAAGGGGTACTCGCACTAGATATATACAAGGCCTTCGATACAACTACACATCACTATATCCTTAAGGAGATATCGGTCTTGAACTTAGTAGTTACATTCTTCGTCTTCGTTGAATCCTTCCTTGAGAGCAGGACGGCGGTCATAAAGTTGAGGCAATAAGTGTCGGAGTCTTTCACACTCGGAAGAAGGGGTACTCCCCAAGGGGCATTTATCTCACCCCTTCTGTTCAACATAGCAATGCGCAAATTGTCGGAAAGCCTTGCAACAATTTCTTATGTTGGTCATGCATTATATGCTGACGACATTACAATCTGGTGTCTCGGAGGATCGGAGGCGACGGTCGAACAAGCTCTATAGGAGGCTCTAGACGTTACAGAGTCTTTCCTGGACGGTATGGGACTGACACTCTCGCCTGGAAAGTCGGAACTCCTGCTGTACAGACAGGCTAGACGAGGTGCTAGGGGACTCACCCCATTTGATCAAGTGTCTATTAGCATTCATTCCAGGGATGGGTATACCATCCCTAGAGTAGACTATCAAAATCCTAGGGCTTTTATTAGACTCGAAGGGCTGCAACGCAATGTCTATAGCTCATCTCACCACGAAAACGGAGAACATTCTCAGATTCATTATGAGAGTGTCCAACAATAAAGGCGGCATAGGCGAGGATATACTCCTTAGGGCTCAGCACGCTTTCCTCATGAGCCATGTCATTTACATAGTCGCGGCCCTCAATTGGACCAAAACAGAGAACGATAAATTAGACACGCTCATGCGCAAAAGCATCAAAAAGGTGCTCGGCGTTCCAATCACGGCTAGCATAGAGAAACTCATGAAGTTGGGAGTACACAACACCACTTCGGAGTTAATTTAAGCACAAAGATCAGCACAAATTATTAGAATATCAAACTCCAAAGCAGGCAGAAGACTGTTGGATGCGGCAGACCTCCGTCCTAGTTTTAATCAGGGAGAGACCACGCAACTTGATAATCAAACAATGAATTCTTTATTGTAGACCCTTTTCCAAGAAACGTCCACCCACAACACAATAAAGATCAAAGATTGGCGAGGGCTAGGGCTTTCTTAAAGAACTTATCCGGAATGGAGACCTTTGTTGACGCAGCACGACACACCAGCTCCGACAAGTTTTCCGTATAGCCATAGTCAATGACAAGGGAGATCTCCTCTCGGCAGCTTCGCTAAAGACCTCGTTGGTCGACGTGGCGGAACAGGCTGCTATAGCTCTCGCATTACTAGACACAACACGCACTACAGTGTACACGGACTCCCAAGCGGCAATTTGAGCGTTCGCATCGGGATCGATATCCCAACAGGCAGCCAGGAGTATCAACGGCAGACCCCCCTCAGACACTATCTATCACATAGTCTGGCTCCCAGCACACATGGGACCAGACGTATTATCGGGTCACCTGAACCCCAATTAGATAGCCCACGACCGTGCGCGAGGTTTCATATGCCGCGACGGGACGGTGTCTCGGGTGAGTTCGGGAGAGCTCTTCCACAGTGATCCTCTAGTTACTTTTCAGAAAATCACATCACATTACAGAGGGGATAGGCAGAGTTTTTCCTCCCCCGCTCATAAGCTCAACATATCCCAATCTAGCACGCTCCGCATGCTCCAGACGGGGTCCTACCCCTCTAGGGGCTTTCCGAACAAGCTTCACCCCGACATTGATCCATTCTGCCGAGATTGTGGCACTGAATTTTGCTCATTAAATCACATGCTCTGGCTGTGTCCTGTGTTACAGGATTTTGACCAAGAAGAAGACTGGACGAAGGCCATCACAGATCCGAGACAAGACGTCCTACTCCTGGCTGTCCAGGGGGCCCGTGAACGAGCGGAGAGGCACGGCATGGGACTAGCCAACGGCTTGCAGGCCCCCCTGCCTAGCTTCTCAGGACCTAAATAAAGTGTTTACACTACTACTATCAGTATGTGTCAGTCCCATAACAGAAAGCATCAAATGAGCTACGAAGTCTGTTCCTTTTTCTGTTATGACAACTTTACGAGCGCTGTGTCGTAATACTATGTGGGCGACTAAGAACTGAGCCACTTTATTGGTGATTTATTTTGTGAGAGACGATGCGACAGCATATTGGGTCAGGTAATTAGTTGCTACCACATGGTGATCAGACAGGAAATGGCCTAAGTGAATGTATTCTCATTGGTTAAAATGGTCCTGCTGGCCGCTGTGTCGGTCGCAGAAAAGCTGCCAGTTTGAGTGGCAGTATTTTGCGCCTTTGGCAATCTCGCATCATTTGACATAGTGCGGCACAGAATTCATCAATTTCGGCCAGCAATATTCTTGGCGTAATCTCTTTAGGATCCCGCTAACGCTTACATGGCCACCTGAAGGGTCGTCATGACACGCTTCTATTATATCAGCTCGCAGCAATACTGATTACAAAAAGAAAAAACATCTCATCTCACCATTGAGCTTGAAGTTTCTTTTGTAGAGGGCCTTGTTCCGGAGGATATAAGAACGCAATCCGCGGATGAAAACTCGAGGAACTTTGACTTGTCGACTCTCCAGTTACTGGATGAGCAGCAGGATTCCGGTTCAGTACGCTGATGAAAAGCCATTTACAACGTAGTCACAGCTCCAAGCAACGGGTAAAGTTGCTTATGTTCGGCAGACGTTGATTTGATCGGCGCGCGGTTCAAGCAAGCAGCGTCATTGTGCTTGCGACCGGACTTGTAAACGACCACGATGTCATATTCCTGTAGACGCAAGCTCCATCTAGCGAGTATTCCAGAAGGGTCCGTGAGGTACACCAGGCCGCACTATAATGTAGTCGCTAATGGCTCGATACGGTCTACCATGTGAGTATGACCGCAAAGGCCTGATTATAATCACCACGCATTCCTTTTCATGTCAGAGTAAATTTGATAGAGTACGCCTTCCATACGCAATGCCATTTTCTTCCCTATTCTGCCACTGAATAAGTATGGCGCCGAGACTAACGTTACTCGCGTCGGTGTGGATGTCTGTTTCGGCACCTTCATCAAACTGAGCAAGTATAGACGGACATTGCAAACACCGTCTTTCCTTGAGAAGGCGTATTTTTGTTCCTTCTGTAGCACGATAGGGACACCTTCTTTTGTACCAGCAATCTTTGGCACATGTTTGGAGCGGTAGAACTTTGATACCACAATTTTGGAAAAAAAGTTACACGAAACGCCTGTAGTAGTAGGCACACAAACTCTGAAAACGTGTAATATATTTCGTCCCTTTTCTTGTAAACTTTTCTACAGCCGCGATGTTTTCTGCCTCGGGGCGGACATAACACTAACGATGTGTCTGAGAAACCGGAGCTTGCGAAAGCTGAAGTGGCACTTTCACGTCCAAACGGCGTCCATCAGTGCTCTAAGTCGCCGTATGGCCGGCTCAAATGTAGCCCATAAGACCCCCACATCATCAAGTTCGATGAGACACTACTGTCATTTCAGTCGGGGCAGAACAGCGTCCATCATCCATTGGAACGAAGTTGGCGCAGAGCACAGACGAAATGGAAGTACTTTGAACTCGTATAGGCCGTCTGGTGTCACAAATGCCATGTGCGCGCGATCCCATTCGTCCACTTCCATCTGCCAGTATCAGCTATTCAGAAACAAAGAGGAGAAGAAGTGAGCATTGGGCAGTTTTCCCAAGGTGTTATTCATGTGTGGCAGTGAACAAACATCCCGCTTCGGGACGAGGTTGAGTTTCCTGTAATGAACACAAAAGCATAGGGAACTGTCCTTCTACTTCCCCAGCACTACTGGAGATACGCACGGGCTCATAGTAGCTGTATTCCATTGTCCTTGAGCTTTTTCTTGAACTTGACTGTTTATCGCCTCCCTTTCTTTTGCAGCCACGCGGTACGGATTCTGGTACACAGGTCTTACAGGATATTCGATCATAATGCAGCGTTTTGCGACGGGAGTCCTTCGGTATATCGACGCAGTCAAAAAGTATTCAGCGAATTCTTTGACTGGGCTCACACTCTAATCTCCCTGCGGCGATGACAGCTCTCAGTCAATGTCGATAGATGCAAGAACACTGTCTAACGTCACAGAAACTGGAATGCTGCTTCGATAGGGCACACATTCGCAACTTGCACGTAGTGATGAACACTAGGTCGCCGAAATAAACGGAGCTCCCTCAGACTCAGTTACCTTCTTTTTTCCCCTTTGGAATCAGTGACGCAAACTCAATAAAATTTTAGTTAGCCGAGCTCACTTCGACTCAAACTTCACCAATATTCCACTCAGCCCGCGCTCACTCGGACTCAGACTCGCCAATATGCTACTTAGCCGGGCTCAGTAAGCCTCACCAAAATCCTACTCAGCCGAATTCACAAGGGCTCAGACTAACCAAGACCAGACTGAGTCAGGTTCACTCGTGCACAGGCTTCGAAGAATCAGACTGAGGTAGGCATCACTTAGACTCACGGACTCTCACTCACTCGGGCTCTTACAGACTCATTCGCGGTAATTACAGACCACTCATACTAACGGAATCATTGTATCGTATTATAGTAAAGTTGATATAATTACCAATTTATTCATTTGGATTCGAACTAAGAAGCCTATAACTCATAGGAATTACCATCTCACTAAAAGAATCACTAATACAGAGCAAGATCCGAGCTCTCTTCAAACTTACGTATACATTCACATTTACAAACAATAACTGCTACGCACACACTTTAACATTCCTCTGCTCACACTCACACGTATTCGATCATCCTCATAAGGATGTTCATTTAGGCTCACCAGCTTTGGGGAATAATCAAACCAGGGTGTCAAACCGAAAAAAAAATGCGGTTTGGTTCGGCTTCAACGCGCTATGATTTATTTTGGGTTCCATTTCGGTTACTACAAATGAAGAGATATACCGGTTCGCCAATCGGTTCAGCATAGTCCACTTTATCTAGCCTCATGGCGACACGCTGGCCAGCGCTATCGACTTGACCGCATGGAGCATGCCCAAGTTTTATCAGGTGGAAGCAGAAATGTACTATCTTGACATGGGAAAAAGCAATTGACATTTTTACATTAATTTCAATCATTGCTGTTTAATGTTATAAACCCACAAATACACTTACACATACATCTTCAGGTAGTGGACTCACTATAGAGCTAGAGTGTGCGCCACGCGGTGCTGTGCCTGGAGGCTTCCATCTCTGTGTTCCCGCTTTGCCGTGTTTGCTTGTATCCTCCTCCATAATAAGTACGTGGAAACCGTAAAAAATAGCCTTGTTATACGTATAAGCGCACCGATTTAGTTATTTGTAGGCGGGAAATTAAAAGACCTCAATCTAATTATGGCGCTTTTTCATCACAAAAGGTGCATTGCAATTGAGCAACATATTATTGTAAACATTAAAACTATCCTCGTGAATATATACAAAAATAAAAGAAGCGTTATTATGTCGAACATAGAGCATATGCACATGGATGACAAATCTTGAAGAAAAATGACGTATTCAACATACAACGAAGCACTTTTCTTGTGCATCACCCTGTCCACAAGTTATTAAAAAAAATGAGCATACTGACACGCGTTAAATTGTTTTATGTTTCCACCGAACGTGTTTTTACGAGCCAACTTGCGTCGTAATGCTCTCGCTATGCGCAAGAGGCGCACTTATCAGAAGTTTCTCGAACGTTATCGCTGGTTCTATACGTTGTCTGTTGTCACCAAACCTTGTGTAATCATATCTCACACGTGACACCAATTGTAGAGTACTTTCTTGGAAGGCACAGGGGCACCAGCGATTACGCTGGAACCTTCAACGAGTCATGGTTATTAGCCGACGCACTTAACCCGCAGATCAGATTTCGATGATCGACGAGTGTACTCACAGCTATCGTAGTGCTGAGGTTACTCGCTTTTGCTGGCCCGGGCACACGTCCGCATAGTAAACCATTTGTTTTTTTTTTTTACTTCTGTTGTGTCGTAGTCTTATTCCTCCACTTCAATGTTACATCTTGTGAGTTGTAATAACTTGACATCTTATGGGGTTGTGGGTAGATGCTGCTTCCTTGACGACTGTTCCAGCAGATCACAATGGACTCGCTTGGACCTTTTCCGATGTCAACATCCCGAAATAATTGGATCAGTGGACGGACTACCTCACTAGCTTTGCTCAAACGAAAGTCCTGCCGAAAGGGCAGTGCAGCCGAAGAGCCAAATTGATCGTGGAGAATATTCTGCTGCGATATGACGTCCCAGAAGTCCTCAGCACCGACAGAGGAACGGGCTTTACAGTAGATATCGCCCAAAACATATTTCGATACAGCCAGATAAATCGCCGCAGGACAACCGCTTACCATCTCCAGACGAATGGCCTTGTCAGAATAAAACTGTCGCCGTAATGCTTGCCATGCACACCGAAATCGAACACAAGACGTCGTATGCCGTCCTTTGTATGTCGGATGCCGTCCTTTGTATGTCGGATGCCGTCCTTTGTACGTAACCTTTGCCTACAACACCGCAGTACAAAAAAAAAAAAACGCAAATGACGCCGTTCAAGCTGGTTTACGAAAGGGACCCTGGGACGACGCTTGTATGAAGCTTTGAAGTTCTTCATGTTACTTTCATAGAGGAGAAATCAAGTGATCATGTTAACAACAAAAGACGATAGCGAACTAACAATAATGACAGCCGTATTTACGTTCAGAACACGGGTGCTTCCTTGAAGGTGTGCTTCTTTCTCTATTTTACCTTTATTTGAGTGAAATGCTTTTTTTTATACAATGCGCAAGAACATTGGCAACCTAGACGCCGCAGTAACAGGCCCGTCTTAATCTGTTCATTCATTTCCTACTTGAATTCCTATCGGGTAATCCTTACAAGCAACAGCTTCGTGTGTCGGGCAGCTTTCCCGAAGCATTACTCTCTAAAATATTGCAAAAAATGTACGAATCATGCAGCTATAAAAGCGAGGACATCCTTCTCAAAGAAACCCACGATTTCTAGAGGTCTAAATACACTTCATCTGCTTTCTTCAATAATGTTCCGTGCAACATGTTGTGAGAATTCACGCATACTGACCGCGTACATCAACCGCAACCATAAGTTAATACACACATGCACTCTGCTGTGCCCAACAGAGCGCTACTCATTTAGTTATCCCCGCAGCCCACGACAACATTGTGCCGCAACGCTACCATCACTTTAAAAAAAAGCAGCGTTTTATAAGCGCGGCTGCATCAAAACACATAAGACATTGATTGATTGATTGATTGATTGATTGAATGATTTCTTTCAACATCTCAGACCTATGCCTTGTATATTTGAGAGGAAGTTCTTGATGACCTCAGCTAAATTTCCCTGTCCATAGCTCTGAATCATGCATCGAATTCTCTTTACGAGGCACTTCCCTGCACCCTCTCCATCAGAATGCAGCAGTGCGCTGCCGCACCCGGCTCCCGCGACTTGATGCTGAAACAGCGAAACGTCATAGACCTTTAACCACTAGGCCTCCAGAGGAGGCGGAGGAGACAGACCCACGCCGCCCTAAAACATTCGCGCTGTGCCATTGAACCCTCCTCTAGCCTTCCGCTCCCAGACTGCCAGCCGTCTAGCGGAGGGGCGCGCAAGACTGTCGTGCTGGGCAGCTAGCAGCGGTCCGCTCGCACACGCACGCCCAATAATGACGGCCGCCGCGTTGTATAATCAGAGCCGACATCAAGCGGGCTTCTAGCGTGCCCGGCGTCACCGTCGGCTGCGCTATACGATCGCAGAGCGCTGTCGCGGAATGATGTATGGCGACCAGTATGGCGGCTGTAGTTTAGCTTTCACCCCCCTCTGCCTCCCTTGCGCTACCACCGTTTGGATCGTCGGGTCACCGTGGTGGGACTTCCCAATTGAGCTGGAAATGTGCCAGAAACGACTGCAATGATGTGCGTCGGTCACGAAATCACTGCGCGCGTGCCGCGAGGGGAAGTGCGAGAGAAATGAGGAAGCAGCTCGTGCGACAGCCGAGAGGACTTTGCTAAGGGGGTTCACACGAGGCCGATGATGCTGCTTCTTCGCTTGCCGACCAACGGCCACCTCAAGTCATCTCTCTCCATACACCATGAGAACGCTTGAGAATGCAGTTTTGTTTCCTTTAGAGACATTCCGGGAACGTTGACCAGAAAGACAAAGAGCAATTCATTAATATCGTATTCACTGTTATAGCAAGACAAAACTAAATTGAAAGCAACGAACGAAAAATTGCTATGAGGGAAACGCCAGAGGTGGGCAATGTAGAAGATACATGTATGTTAGATACTATCTGAAGATGCTCGTTGGGTATCTTGTAATCATGGCACATTCGGTATGAGGTGTAACATTATCCGCATTTTCCATAAGTCATAAGAATGCATCTTGTATTTTAAGATACACGATACCATATGTGGTTAGATCCACGAACACACCCAGAGTCACTCATTGCTAGCAACTGGCGGCGGTTATAGCTTATTCTTAGACACAACACATTTATGAAAGCGATTTTTCTAATCACCAAGCAAGATTGGAAAAAAGTGGATGATGTGCGGTATAACGAATAATGATTATTAAACATTTACTGTTGCTATTATTATAGTGGTTAGGTGGAATGTTGCAATTGAAGAAGAGAAGCCAGTGCTCATACATGCCCTCCTGCTGGAAACGTTATGTTCAGAATCAGTTTCGAGAAATACATTCTGAACATGCATTGTGAAATGCACTGCTGTTCCAGCTAACTGTTTTAGATAATTGCATGTAAGATTTTGCACTGGACAGAAACATAGCAGAAGCATTACACATCGCACATCAATAGATATCGCTGCAGATTTTGGGTACTTTGATTGCACCTGACGAGTGCTGATCCACTCACTACTAAATAACCTGCACAGACGCTCGGTAATGTAATACGAAGTGCAAACGTAGGAGCTAAAAAAGAGCCTATTGTTTTATTGAACTTTTCTCGCCGCGGACCCACATCTTCCTTCGCTCCAGCATGCTGTTTGAAATCACTTGATTTGAAGCTCCCCACTTGTCAAATTAATTCACGGGCAACTTCAGGAAATTTGGACCGACGTTAGCCCCTATAAGAAAGACCTAGATAACAATTAAAAACAACATGGCTGCCAGTCATGATTAGCAAGTGGCTTGAAAAAGTGTACAAGAAACAGCGCAGCCCTTCTCCTTTTACTCTGTTCTCTGTGCATTGGCTCTATAAATAAAGCAGTCGTTTAAGGTTTTCAATCATCAGGTTCATTTCCCTTCTCTGACTATCATTATAGATCAAAGCCTCTGATAGGGCAACTATCCTTACTTACCGTTATATAAATACTTTGACATGATAACCAAACAGACTAAAAGTTAATGTGCTATTTACAGAGGTTACATACGAATAGTCATCATCGCCAATTTTTGTCTTTTAGCCCTACGTTTCAACAAGTCAGACACCCTAATATGGGTTCGAACAGCTTACTGTTCAGTATACGCTGTGAATACACATAACACTTCCGTCTTTTGATTTGAACATTTGGTTTTTCAATTTAGCTTTATAGCTCGCTTCCCTTTCATTGCACCTATGCAGCATAATGTTTCACAATCTCTTACATTTAACACCTATGCTTCGCCCTGTCGCTAACCACACATCTGTGAGCGTAAAATTTACAGTTTTTTGTAATCTTTTCACACTTTCGCCCCTGTTAGAACAGAAGAATCAGACCAGCAGACTGCGGAACAGTAGACCAGCAGATCAGCAGACAGTTAGACCAGCAACAGGTTTGGGAAACTTGATCGAAATCCATGAGCTAAATGCAGTACAAAGCTCCAAAGTGGGGAGTGTGTGGTTAGAGAATGAATTACAGACACAACGCCTGCGTTCCTAGTTCTTTACTCTTATCATACATGTATTTCGTACCAAACGCCGGTCCTTATAGCGCTGATTTTATGCCTTCTTAGAGGGGTTTTCGAAAAATGTCAATATTGATCCACGTTTTTCGAACGCCCACTCATAAGAATGGGTTGCCAAAAACAGGCGTGCCAAGATTTCCCGCATCATTGGCGAGCATATCTTCTGGAAGATTGTACTCAAGAGCCAAGCCTGCTATGAACAGCCGGCGCACTACATTCGCTGGAACATTGTTCGGCCTGTTGCATTATCTACTTTTCATACGTCCCATGAGTACAATGTAAAATTAAAATGCGGTTTTCTCGAGACCGCCATTCGCGCTGCGCGAGCTGCTCCACCGAAGACTATACCGCTTAACCACCTAAAGTTACGCGCACGTTGTAAATTTGTAGCAAGCCATTATAACATTGTCATGAAGATGATATGATCTCCAAGACGAGATGGTGCCATATTTCTCCAAACTTGTTTAGGTTTCTCAATAAATTTGCACCCTCAGTGACATTACCAAGATTTCCTGAACCCTCAAAATGAAGAGTTTATAGCATGATATCTACAAGCATTATGCTTGTAGAACGCCTGCAGCGCATACATTGCGTAATATACAAAACCATCAAAATAATACGCAGAAAAATAAACCGCGCTGCCACTTTGCGACTAGACCGGAATAGAAATGCGTGGCAGAGATTATAAAGGCAGTAGTAAAAAACCGCAACTACGCACCTGACCAGCGTTGTAATGATGCAAGTCCCACCGGCATCATAGGCGGTTGCGTAATGAACATATGGTGCTTTGGCGAAGGTCCCACAACTTCACCGATGATTACGTTACTCCCTAATGCGAGATTTGAGCGCAGCTCTATACATGTTTTCATTTCGCGATATATTGGCTGGCGCGGACAATCTTTCTCGTGCGGCACGTTCCAAACGAAGCGCTTCATTTCTCTTCATTTGTGGTGTTAAATGATGTAGCAACCATTGTTGATTGCAGAGTCCTAGGGCGCTATAACGTAAAATGATTCCAAACTGTTTTGATTCCAATTTCTGCAATCAGCCTCCACGATTCATCAAAACATTTTCGGGTCACTCCCAACTTCGGCTGTTTTTCACGCGACGTCATGAAAACCGTGATAGCTCCCATCTGATATAACGTGTACACACTGATTATGCATGATTAAACCGCGCAAAAGAAAAATAATAATTCTTATTTATGCTGATTATTTAGCTGATTATTTAGGAATGATTATTTAATAATCATTCTTACAGCGTGCTCCATGCCTCTTGTCAGTCAATTAGATAAGAAAAAAACACTGAGTGCAGACAATGTTGTTATTTTTGAAAGCGAACAAAGGTGACCTCCTATAAATGAGGAGAGTGGTTGATTGGGTTGTTCAGACAACGCTGCGGGTCACCGCCCGATGCTTGCGTTGGTGGTTACTTAAATTTGACGTCAGGAGTTTGGAGTCAAAACAGTTTGGAATCATTTTACTTGGTACCGACCCTACTATAAAGAGTGTTACACTCAAAAGTAGCTACTGTGTACACCTATCTACAAACCTTAGGGGAGGTTTGTAATAAGAATTAGGTAGCGCTTCACTATGCTGGCCACGAGAACAATTATCTAAGTCTCGGTACTCACACGGTAGCAACGCCTGCTTCACGGTCCAGTACCTTGCGAGACCGAGCCTATGACACTTGCCACATGAGTGAGTAAGCCACAGCATACTCTCTGTTATGAACCTGTCCTCGTCTATCCACACTGCAAAAAATATGCCTTGCTGGGCTACATACCTCACTAAATACGTTGAACGACATGCTCCATATGTCCGGAAAGACATATGCAACAGCTTGCTGCTACACTTGTTGAGGATCAAAACAGTCTATAACAGATCTCTTTCCTGTCACTTTTCTTAGTTCCCATGTAGATCGTCACACTGCTAAATGCAACATTATCAATATGTCAATTCAATCACCCTTGCGAGTCCACAACCACCTCGCCGTGAAGCACCGCAGGGGTTGCCGTATTTCTTGCCCTTTTTAAATAAACAGTTCTTTCTTTCTGTCTACGTTGGTGAAGGAGACAAAGGAAGTGAAAGTTGTTCCAACACATTCTTTCACATGTTTTCGTTTGATTTTTGTTCTTGTTTCTTTTTAAGTTTATTTCTAAAGAAAATGAACTCCGAACCTTTAATCCACCCTCACTGTTTACTTTCCCGCAAGACAGTGCCTATCAATACCCAAAATTTGCACCATCTACAATTTGTGTGCTTATTAAATGGGAAGCATTCCTTGGCGAACATTTGCCAATTTGACAGTATCTATCTATCTATCTACCTATCTATCTATCTAGCCGCCTACGTCTTGGTGTTCTCGTGGTCGTATCGTTAAATTGGTATTTACCAAAATTGACATACTATGACAAGAGTGTACGTCGAACATAAATGAGATAGGTCATGACATGTATATCATGACATGTGTGTTATGTAGGTCATGAAACAGCTGCCTACTCATGATCGTTTCGTGAACTCGATAAATACCAAAATTCGCATAGTATGACAACTATGTATGACAAAGACAAATGACAAGATTGTCATGAAATGCGTGTCATGTAGGTCATAAAACAGGCGCCTAAAGTACAATGACCCAGCGAAAAACATTACCACTTGAAAACCACTGAAATGGGTTCGGACGTGGGTACTAAGTGAACGCAACACTAAAGGATGATGCTAGTCATCGTCATGAGCATGACTCAGCAAAAATGACAATGACTCAGCGAAAAAAGATTATTACTCAAAAGCCACTCAAATAGGCTCTGACGTGGGTACTAAGTGAAGGAAAAGCTAAAGGATAATGGTAGAAGTCATAGTCCTGAGTATGACTCACCAAAAATGACAATGATTAAGCAAAAAAGATTAACACTCAAGAACCACTGATATGGGTTCTGACATGGGTACTAAGTGAAGGAAACCCTATAGATGATGATTCTAGAAGTCATAGTCATGGGCATGACTCAGCAAAAAAATGACAATAACTCAGAAAAAACCACTCAAAAACCACTGAAATGGGTTTTTACGTGGGTACTAAGTGAAGGCAACACTAAAGATTATGGTAGAAGTGATAGTCATGATCATGACTCAGCAAAAACGACGATGACTCAGTGAAAAAAAAAGGACACAGTTTCGCCCGAAAGGCGAAGCATCAATTGCGATAGCAAATTAGTTGACAGCTATTCGGAGTAGGGATAGTAGTTTTATCAGCTGCATATATAAACTTGGACACATTCACTTACTAACTGAATTAAAAAGCGTGGTGTCAGCGCGCACAAGCAAACATGAATAGATCACACTGAATGACCGCAGACAACGACTGTCAAAACGCTGGCAGCAAGCGCAGCCGCCGCTGCGGGCGAAGGTTCGCGCGGTCTATCGCTGCAACGGAAACTGAGCGGCGAATGCAAAGCGCATACAAAGGTCACAGCCGTGTGGAGATAAGAGACCTAACGGGTGACCGCCACCACCGGGCAAAGTGCAAAGGAGTTGTGCAGCGGAGAAGTTGGCAGAAGAGAAGCTGCCCCCCCCCCCCCTCTCTCCAGCGCTGCCTTCCCGGTTTCTTGCGTTCGCGTGGGAGATTGAGTGGCCAGTTCCCCTTTCGCCCGGTTGCAAGATAAGCATTTGGTGAAGCAGCACAGCGTCGGCCCACCTCCCTCCCTCCCTCCTATATCCCACGGCATTTCACGCGACGGTCGCGTTTGCTTTCCGCCTTGCGTTCGCTCTCCGTGATAGCGCGCATCCCCCGCGCGCTTTCACTCGCGCATACGCGTGCGGCGGCGATTTTATCGCGCTCGGACCTTATACGGAACCTCACGGCGACGACGACGGCGACGCCGATAGCAGAAATCCGGTTCAAGTGCCCATATAATTGCTATCGCAATAAAAAGATTAACACTCAAAAATCATTCAAATTGGTTCTGACGTGGGTACTAAGTGAAGGAAACACTAAAGGATTATGGTACAAGTCATAGTCATGAGGATGACTCAGCAAGAAAATAACATTCACAAACCACTCAAATGAATTCTGACGTGCGTACTAAGTGAAGGAAACACTTATGGATGATGCAAGAAGTCATTGTTATGAGCATGACTCAGCAAAAAAAAAACAATGATTTAGCAAAATAAGATTAACACTCAATAACTACTCAAATGGGTTCAGACCCATTTACTAAGTAAAGGCAACACTAAAGAATAACGCTAGAAGTCATAGTCATGAGCATGACCCAGCAAGAATGACAATGACTCGGCAAAAATAGATTAACACCCAAGAACCACCGACATAGGTTCTGACGTGGGTACTAAGTGAAGAAAACACTAAAGGAGTGGTATAAGCCATAGTCATGACCATGACTCAGAAAAAATCACAATGACTCAGCGAAAAAACATTAACACTCAAAAACCAATTGAATGGATTCGGATGTGGTACTAAGTGAAGGAAAAGGACTCCTGACGACTCATCATATGAATGTCATGACATGCGTGTCATGTAAGTCATGAAAAAGCCGCCTACGTCTTGGTGCTCTGATGGCCGTTTCGTTAACTTGGTAGGCTCCCCGCACACTGCTTCGCATAACATCGATTCCTATAGGAAGTGGGATCTGCCAGCTTTTTTTTTCTTTTTGTTGTTGTTGTTTCTTTTCCTTCTGTTCAGTGGTGTTCACCCTCAAAAACTCCCTGCAGTAGTTACAAAGAACACTTTAAAGTATTGCATTCAAGTCAGAGAAACTGTGCTACACGGCGAGTGTACGAACGTCCGACGCAAGTTTGTTTAACTTAGCCTGCAGCGACGTAGCACGGGTCACTGTGTAAAACTTAGCGCGAGCTGGTATTACCTTCTACAGCAAGTCCCTGACCTATCTCGCGACTGCGCCGAGGCTGGATAAGCATGAAACTAGTGCTGCTGGCAAATGCCAAACACATGGCACAATTTTAATTTATGTCGCACCCAGTAGTGTCTTTTTAAAGCAATACTTTCGCTGCCTACCATCTCATGGTTTTGCCTGGGTCAGTCGGTTGGTCACATGGACGGGTTGTCGCTGGGTAGATTCCACCTCACTCGTAAAAAAGAAGAAAAAAAAAGCGAGTTCGGTGGCGAAATTCGAACCTCGGCTCCCTAGCGCTGCAGATTGATGCTCTAACCATCAGGCTGCAACTACTTTTTTACTTTATTGCCATATTTCTGCAAGTTCAGAAGTGAATACCGTTTACAAAAATGTTTACAACTGAAGACAACATAACAGACATCCCAGACAGATCCTAACGCCCCTGTCACATCGCGACTAGCGCAGTCAAATATTATTTTCAGGTTGTCATAAGCTCCACACTGGCCAGCCATGTCGGAGGACAATGCTTCATTTTTTTACCTCTTTAAAACGATTAACATGCTCTAGAAGATGCGTGCGAGCTGGTGACCTACGAGATTTGTCACATTGTGCAGCACGGGTGCACGAGAACATATGCGCGCACCAGGGTCCTTTAAGCCAAAGACCTAGGAATTAAATGAGTACATTTATAGGATTTAGTTAATTACTTCACCAAAGCTTCACTTCGCATAGATTCAAACATGCGCGTTTGATCTTCTGAATTTTTTTCTCGTTGGTTTAGTACCATTTGTATTCTAAATACGCGTCAATCGTGTTTTCATAACAGAGGATTCGGTGTTGTGAAAGTTATATTCAGTCTTTGGAACACATGTGTGGTTTACCATCCCAAAACTGCACAGCGTATTATAATGGACGCCTTAGTGCAGGGCTGCGGATTAATTTCGACCGCCTGGTGTTCACTTAATTCCAGCCAAACCACGATACACGAGTGTCCTCCCATTCCGACCCCATCAAGATGCGGCCGCTTGGTGTTTAGAAGCGTTCCGAATTATATTCCGAAAACGTTCCTTTGTTCAAAACATTGTGAAGCAAGAAACATGCGCAAAAATGCAGTAAAGACAAAACGCGGACACGCAGGGCGTTTCTCATGCGGGGCTCCTTGCAGGTAAATGGAGCTAGCAGTCCGAAAAGGAGAAACGGGGAGTTGTTTTTTAACTAAGTTCCCAAGGGTTTCGGCTTACACGAAAGGCATGTATTGTGCAAACGAGGTGCTGCTATGCATGATCTCGCACACAATAGGCCCCATTGTATATACAACAAGTCGCCCCAGGATCTTAGACCTATTACAAACGCCGGCAGTGACTGCATTGTTACCGTTAGGAGCGGTCATGGCATTATCTCTACCCATGAAATTTTTAAAAAAATATGCTGTTAAAAACAGTTTAACCACAAGTGCAATAAAAACACTTGTTTTGATGTTGCTTTAGTTAACTGAAGTTCCTTGTGGAAAGTCATCATCATCAGCCTATATTTATGTCCACTGCAGGACGAAGGCGATCTCAGTGCGATCTCCAAATATCCCTGTCTTGCGGTAGCTGATTCCGACTTGCGCCTGCAAATTTCCCAACTTCATCGCCCCACCTAGTTTTCTGCCGACTTCGACTGCGCTTCCCTTCTCTTGGTAGCCATTCTGTAACTCTAATGGTCCATCGGTTATCCATGGTACGCATTACATGGCCTGTTCAGCTTGATTTCCTCTTAATGTCAACCAGAATATCGGCTATTACCGTTTGCTCTCTGATCCACACCACTCTCTTCCTGTCTCTTAACGTTAGGCCTAACGTTTTTCGTTCCGTCGCTCTTTGTGCGGTCCTCAACTTGTTCTCGAGATTCTTTTTTAACCTCCAAGTTTCTGCCCCATATGTTAGCACCGGTAGAGTGCAATGATTGTACACTTTTCTTTTCAACGAAAGTGGTACGGTCCCATTCAGGATTTGGTAATGCCTGCCGTATGCAATTCAACCCAATTTTATTCTTCTGGAAATTTCCTTCTCTTGATCAGGGTTCCCTGTAAGTAATTCCCCTAGATAAACGTACTCCTTTGCAGAATGTAGGGGCTGATTGGTGTTCCTGAATTCTTGTTCCCTTGCCAGGCTATTTAACATTATCTTTGTCTTCTGCATAATAATTTTCAACCCCACTCTAACACTTTCGCGGTTAAGTTCCTCAACGATTTGTTGTAATTCGTCCTCATTGTTGCTGAATAGGACAATGCCATCTGCAAAGCAAAGGTTGCTGAGATATTCGCCGTTGATCCTCACTCCTAAGCCTTCCCAGTCTAAGAGCTTGAATACTTCTAAGCATGCAGTGGAGAGATTGTGTCTCTTTGCCTAACCCCTTTCTTCATAGGTAACTTTATTTTTCTTGGGGAGAACCAAGGTAGCTTTGGAATCCTTTTAGATGTTTGCTAAGATATTCACGTGTGCCTCCTGTACTCCTTGATTACATGACTCTAGGACTATGACTGGTGGTATCTCTACTGAACCAAATGCATTTTCATAATCTGTGGAAGCCCTATAGAGAGGCTGACTGTACTCCGCAGATTTCTAGATTACCTAATTGATGACATGGATATGGTGCATCGTAGAATATCACTTCCTGAAGCCAGCCGGTTCTCTTGGTTGAATGAAGTCAAGTGTTGGCCTGATTCTATTGGAAATTATCTTGGTGAGTATTTTATACAATACGGAAAGCAAGCTAACGGATCCCTTATTCTTCAATTCTTTAATGTCTCCCTTCTTATGGATAAGTATAATGTTGGCGTTCTTCCGGCTCTCTTGTATATTTGAAGTCGTGAGACATTAGCTATAAGGGGACGCAAATTTTTAAGCATGATATCTATTCCTTCTATGAATAAATCGAGTGTTATTCCATCTAATCCAGCAGCTGTTCCCCTGGTCATGTCTCTTAAGGTCCTTCTAACTTCATCGCTAGTTATAGAAGGAGTCTCTGTATCCTTTTCATCAGTTCTTCGAATGAAACTAGCTTGGCTGCTCTGTGAACTGTACAGGTCAGTAAAGAATTATTCCACTGCTTGTACTATGTCGTGGAAAATTGTGAGTGGAAAATCAGCTTTTTCTAAATATGTTCGTTACTGCACAAAACCAGTTTACCCCCGCGAGGCGAAAAATTGAAACAGACCTAATGAACAAAACTATGTTGATCAGCGGAAGTGCGTCCTTTGGTGGTTGTCCCATGACTTCCTTCCGTATTATTCCTTCCGCATATTTCTCCGATTGCAGCCACTTACGGGCAGGTGCGCTGGTGGGCGGGGTTTCTCGCTGTTATGGTGGGCCGATTCCGGATGATTGCACAGCCCATCTTGCCGTTTTTGTAGGCCAGTCCCGGTGATTGTGCAGTCAGAAATTGTGTTCCGCGGGGGTGACTGGATATGTGCGTTGGGTATGCGCCACTGTATTTTAGTTGCTTTTCAATGTGATATCTCGCCATTAGAAATATTCGGTCTTACTTATCTGTGTGTAAACACTGCTACATCATATATTCTCGGCATAACCATTTGCTAACAGTTACATTCTTTACAAATCTTTACAAATCTCTCTACAAATCTCTCAACAAATCATAAATTCTTCGCATTACGCAAGCGTCAGCTACATTTGAGTCTGCCAAAAATTTCGTGTGATGGCCAATTACCTATAAACACAAACATGTCCCAATTGGTACCATGTGTAATCCCCTCAAGTGCATGTCTATATAGCAGGACTTTGCTACACGCGAACACACGCTAGATAAACCAAATGACATCCCAGTTCTGACGAAGCAAAACGTGCTACAAGCTCAGCTTTTGAACAAAGTCGAATTAAAGTTGCAGCATATCAAAGCATGCACAATACAGAAACAAGCCAAAGAAGCAACAAGCATTTTGTAAACAGTCTATCCATGTAAGCGGCTAAATGTGTTAATTTTCTTACCTCTGTCTTTTTAAAACACGATCAATTAGTATGTTTAAGAACGGACATTTTATATTTTTTTCTAATCGGTGCCTGTCAAGGAAGGGTGCTCGTAATTTTGAGCTTAACACAGCTGGCCAATCCAAGTACAATCAAAGGCCGGTGATAAGAGTTCCTTCTGACCACTACATCTGCAAGTGGTCCCCAGTGCACCCACCTACTCTAGAATTCACTCCCACTGCGCATACAGTACACGAACACGTCGTAAAACTGGTGAGTGTTTCTATCATCAGTGTTGAGATGACAAGCTATGGCTGCTCAATATTGCCACATTCCTAACCGTCTAATTGCTGTAAAGTGTTCCAAGTACAGCAAAATTATGTAAACGTATAGGTATTCTGACTTGTATTAAAATAGGCTACCCAAACTTTGTTTTCTCCAGCGAACCCTCTCCTCAAAAACTTCTCACACTCACGTTACTTCCAGTGCATTTCGCACCCAGTGGTCTGTATCTCAAAACGCTCAAAGCCACAGGCGCATAGGATTTTTGCATAGATACCCTTCTATAAAATTAACAGCGCCTTCAAATCAGTGGTTGTACGGAGAGGCGAACAAGCTCGATGCTTCCATCGTGCATTGCACCGCTGATACATCATGCCGCGAGAAATACTGTTTCTTATCTTCTATTAGGTTACGATTCTGTTCACCGCATGCTTCGCGTTTGAGGAGAATCGAAACCTTTCCGGTACAAGGACGACCATTTCTCACTCTGCCGTCCCATACCGAGACAACACGTACGAGAGTTTCGTGCCATTGTCATCCGTCGTAAGCTCCTCGCAACATCGGCAGAGACGGTACGTAACCATCATTACTCTGCGCAGGCCACGTCGGTGGTGATAAAAAGAATCATTCGCCATTGAGAAGAAAAAAACACGAGGAGGAGAAGGAAATGAGCCGCGTACAAGCATCGAGCAATCCGAGCTGCGCTTAGCCACAGCTGTAGCCGATAACCAAAAGAGGACCAAAGTAGCAAATGAAGACAGTGACACTGGCGATGCGGGACGATCGCAGAAGAAACGGGTGCACAAAAGAAAGGAGGACAAAGGATGGCAGCAGGTAGAGCACAAAGACGGGGAACTTGGTTGAAGAAGGAGAGGCCGCGAGGCTGGATGTTTCACTAGCGGCGGCATCCATGTGCAATTACATTGGTGCCTCATCTGACATTTTTATTCCATTTATTTATTCAATAGACCTTACAGGTCCATTGAAGGGCATTGAGTAAGGGGTGCAACTGTAATTACAAAAAGTAAGAAAAAATACTAAAACAAATATAACAAAAGGCGTCAAAACAAATATTACAAAAAGCAAAGTGCCACATCTTTAACAATATTGTCACGAGCTCTTGCCATGAACCACGGCTGACGCGCAGACAACCAGGGGGAAGAAAGAGGAGAACGACGTGAGCCAAACTGCCTCGGGACCGCGCTATAAACGCTCTCATCAACCAGATTCATCTGGTTCGACATTAAACACCTCGTGTGTAACAGTTGGTAAAGCTGTGCTGGGTAACTCCCACGACCTACAACCGAGCCATCAGCACAAGAACTACGCCGAAGCCGTCGCCTCGCCGGACTTTCGCCGTCGCGCTCAATCATGGCCACCGAGGAAAACGCACTCACGAGCAGTGCCTTGGCGAGCCCAGTCCCTATCCAGCACTACCGAGAGCCACGCACGTTCTCGGCGAAGGCAGAGGAAGATGTGGATAAGTCGCTAACCCATTACGAGAGGATAAGCCAATACATTAGCTCGAACGCAGCCATTCAGCTTAGGAACGTTGTTTTCTTCTTGGCCGGCACGGCGTTGGTATGCTACGACAACCACGTGGACATGCTAACTACGTGGACAGGCTTCGTTGAGGAGATAAAGAAGTCTTTCGGCGACTCGGACGCAATGAAGAAACGTGCGGGATTCACATTAGCCCTGGGAGCTCAAGTACCTGGCAAGACTTGCACTACCTATATTGAAGAAATTTTGAAGCTGTGCCGAACCGTCAACCCTCAAATGACAGAGGATGAAGTGGGACATGCCTTAAAAGGAATAGCAGAAGACGTGTACAACTTCCTCACTGGTAAAGAGAACTTGAGCACCGTATCATCACTGATACGGCACTGCCGCACGTTCTGATCTGAAGACTCGCCGAATTACCCCGAAGTTTGGACGGCTGGCTAACGTAACGACCGTAGCAAATGTTGAGACGAGTCCTCCGCACCCAGAGCTTTCCTCCGCCATCCGCCAGATAGTCCGCGAGGAAGGAGCTCCAGCGGCATGACGAACAGGTGCGTTATGCGGCGCCACGTTGCAGCTCCTGCGTTTTCGGAGACACTCTTTGGGAACCCCCTTTGGCTACTTGGAACCACTCGGTGAACGTTGTGGCTCTTAACGGCTCCAGAGAAGAACCGCATTACGACACGACCGAACCACCACGTAATGATTCGCCCCCTCAACGTTTTGATCCACGCCCACGCAACTTTCGCCCACGAAGACTTGCCGCTATACCAACGACTTTCGAGGGGAAGAGCCTCGTTACTCTCAACCGATGTTTCGGCAAAATACTTCAATACGCATCCTGAAGCTCGCCCTTTGCCAGAGTGTTATTTCGGCGGCATGCCTGGCCATATAGCTAGGTACTGTAGCCGACGCCGAGCATCGAACTACGGACCATCAGCGCCGACTATGCGGTCTAGCGGTCGTACACTGCGCACTCAGTGGCTAGGAGACTCCACTTCAGGAAGTCACTTCCGAGAGGACCGCACCGCCCAGAAGACCTACTTTGGAGAAGCAAGAACACGCAACCGCTACCGCTCCCCTACCTCCAACCGTGCTTTGACGCCACCACCAGCCTTCCGAGCCTCCCGATCACCATCCCCTCGGCCGCCATTCACGTCACCATCGCCTCGGCGCCGTTTCGTGTCGCCCAAGCCGGGAAACTAGCCAGCGCTGCCGATGGAGGTGAGGTCGCTGGAAAATATGCGCTGCCGACTCAACTGCCTCCTACTATTTTCATGCTTAAGAATAAAGTTCATGTACTCATTGATGGGGTCTTTGCAATGGCTTTAGTCGACACGGGAGCAATTGTCTCCGTCATGAATGTGGGGTTTAAAGGCCTTCTGGGACGCAAGGTTATGTTTTGTTGGGACCAGTGCACAAGTTTCCGTGGAGTCAGTGGTGAATCAATATACCCGGTTGGTGTGTATAATGTGGATGTGTTTTTGGGTGGGAGAGTCTTTAATGCAGAGTTTACTGTTCTTCCTCGCTCCTGGCATGAAATGATTCTGGGGATTGACTTTTTGGAATTTTGTGGTGCCAATGTTGACTGCCGGACGGGAGACCTCAGTGTCGACACCAGTGCTTCGACTGTGGTCTTTGAAGGTGCAGCTTGCCCGGAGAGTGTGTTTTGCATCTCTGATGATACAGTTGTGCCCGCCTTATCCGCGATGCGTGTTGCCGTCGCCCATTCATCTCCGACTCCTATCTCGTTCGATCCTGCAGTGGAACCTGTACATCAGAACTGCCTCAAGAAAAACGTGTTAGTTCCGCACTGCGTGGTCTCAGCGACCAATGAATGCGCGCGACTGCGCGCGCTAAACTGTTCCACTGAAGCGGCAGTGCTACCTACAGGCCTTAAGATTGCCACGTTTCAGAAAGAATCGCCTATATCCGTGGCAGTACTTACAGAGCTACCCGATGGAGGAGCAACCAATGTCTCGAGCCCCAGGAGCTCGAAGATACTTTCCATGATTGATAAATCACTCAGTGATCACGAGCGTCGAGTGTTGATGGCACTACTTACGAAACACACCTCGGTATTCGACTTTGCGCAGCACGATGGCCCGCCATCGATTCCTGCGTCCAGAACTCGTCACCGCATCAACACAGGAGCCGCCCAGCCAATCCGACAAAAACCCTATCGTGTGTCTCCGTCAGAACGCAAGATAATCAGCGATCAATTTCAAGAAATACTATGCAAAGGCGTCATTCGAGAATCATCTAGTCCTTGGGCAGCACCCGTGATATTGGTGAAGAAGAAAGCCGTTACGTGGCGGTTCGGCGTTGATTATCGTCGCCTAAGCGCCGTTACTAAGAAAGATGGATATCCGCTCCCACGAATTGACGATGCCATCGACTGCCTCTTTGCGGCATCTCAGTTTTCCTCCACTGATTTACGGACAGGTTACTGGCAAATTCCTATGCACAAGGACGACAGAGAAAAGAAAGCATTTGTAGCGCCCGACGGAGTATTTGGGTTTAACGTGATGCCTTTCGGGTTGTGTAACGCGCCCGCAACGTTTGAAAGGTTCATCGACACGATATTACGCGGCTTCAAATGGGATGTTTGCATTTGCTACTTAGACGACGTTGTGATCTTCGGTGGAACGTTTAGTGAGCACAACAAACGTTCGGACTTGGTATTGAACTGCTTTAAGAAAGCGGGTCTTGTGCTCAATTCAAGAAAATGCCGATTTGGGGAATGACAAACTCTTGTGCTAGGGCAACTCGTCGCTAAAGAAGGCATCCGACCAGATCCACAAAAGACTGCGGCCGTAGAAGCATTTAAGGTACCGAACTCTGTCAAGCAGTTAAGAAGTTTCTTGGGCTAGTGCTCCTACATTCGCTGATTCATTCCCCGGTTTGCTGACATGGCTCATCCCCTTACACGCCTTCTCCAAAAAGGCGTTCCCTTTGAGTGGACTGCAGATTGCGACTCATCGTTTCGCCAGCTGAAGTTCTTGTTGACGTCCCAACCAATTCTTCGCCACTTTGATCCTTCATCACCAACTGAGATTCACACCGATGCCAGTTAGGTAGGCATCGGTGCTGTGCTAGTTCAGCGTATTGGAGGCAGTGAGCACGTGGCCTCGTACACTAACCGGTCCTTGAGCCGCTCCGAGCGCGACTACATACTGACCGAACAAGAGTGTCTGGCGGTCACCTTTGCCGTGCAACGGTTTCGTTCGTGTCTCTACGGGCACCCCTTTGCTGTGGTAACTGATCATCATTCGCTATGCTGGCGGGTGAATCTGCGGGATCACTAAGGCCGACTAGCACGCTGGGCCCTCCATCTACAGGAATACGATTTTGTTATTTGCTACAAAAGTGGCAGCCGACATGCTGACGCTGATTGTCTCTCCCGGATGCCACTTCCGACAACTGAATGCGATGCGGTCAACTTTGGCCAATACATCGCTTTTGTGTCCCCGGAATTCCGGATATGGGTACCGTTATGTCCGACCAGCACAAGGATGACAGCTTACAACCACTGTTCGGGGCAGCACAGGAGTCACCTGCAGGCAGTCGCTTTCGCCTACGTGACGGCGGCGCGCTGTATAAGAGCTACTCGACCACCGGTGCGCTCTACCTTTTAGTTGTCGCCAAGAGCCTTCGTACCCAAGTCTTATACGCCATGCACGATGACCCAACTTCCGGTCATCTTGGTTCCACACGTACGCTCTACCGGGCTCAAGAACGTTTTTACTGGCCTAAGATGCGGAAAGATATCGAACGGCGCGTCGCCAGCTGCTCTCAATGCCAGCGCTACAAGCGCCCTCCACAAGCGCCACACGGCCTGCTTCAACCTGTTCCCCCTTCTAGCGCCCCTTTGAGCAAGTTGGTATAGATCTTCTGGGCCCTTTCCTGCGATCCTCTAACGACAATCGTTGGGTTATCGTTTGCGTCGATCACCTTACCCGCTATTGTGAGACAACCGCGTTGCCATCGGCCACAGCTACAGAATTTTCTATCTTCTGGCTGGCTCACGTTATACTTCGACATGGACCTCCTCGCATAGTAATCACCGATCGTGGGCGACAATTTACCGCGGACGTAGTTGAAGAAACACTTCGTCTGTGTTCATGTAGCATCTGCCATTCTACGCCCTACCATCCACAAACTAATGGTCTGGTCGAGCGCACAAACAGAACGCTTGCCAACATGCTGTCCATGTACGTCGATTCGGCACACAAGAATTGGGACAGTATCTTGCCTTTCATTACCTATGACTTCAATACCGCGAGACACGAGACTACTGGTTGCTCACCATTTTTCCTGCTTTATGCTCGTCCGCCGCGGTACACCCTCGACACCATATTGCCTTACTTCACGAGTCTCATCACGAGTCTCATCAATTGACTCGTTGTCAATGACAACGAGTCAATTGATGAGACCTTCTGTCGACCAGATGAAGCGCGACGCCTCGCTAGGCTACGCACCCTGGCATCGCAGGAACGGTCCTAGATAGGCTATGACGGGCGTCACCGCCCCGTTTACTTCGATCTTAGTGACCTTGCGTGGCTCTGGACGCCGTTGCGGAAGCGTGGCTTGTGCCAGAAGTTTCTCGCCCACTACGTCGGCCCCTACGTTATTCTGGAGCGCCTCAGCGAATGTGAACTATCGCATTGTGCGTCTCAGGGAGCAGTGGACTACGCTCGGCCAAGGCTGAAGTGACACACGTCGCGCGTCTGAGGCATTACAAACCACGAGATGACTGACTCACCCGGAGGACTTCGTCTGCCAGCGGGGAAATGTCACTGAGCTCTTGCCATGAACCACGGCTGCCGTGCAGACAACCTGGGGTAACAAAGAGGAGAACGACGTGAGCCAAGCTGCATCGGGACCGCGCTGGAACGCTCTCATTAACTAGATTCATCTGGTTCGACATTAAACACCTCGCGTGTAACAATATTAACACGTAACAAACTCACGTTATCAAGGAATGTTTCACGATTAGAGATGGATGCAATGTTATCCGGAAGACAGTTCCAATGTGCAATATCTCTAGCTAGTGGTGAGTTAAATGCCTGCGTTTGAACATGAATGCGCATGAAACTAAGTGCATCGTGAATGCCTCGAGATGTGCGTACAGGAGCATGTAGCGGCGGTGATATTTTTTTACTATAAATGTACCTACGAAAGAGACATAAAAGAGAAATGACTGAAATGCGCAGGTCTTGTTTTATTCGGGTAATGCTTGATGATAGTCGTAGTTGCCAGATGTGAATCTGTATACCCTATTTTCAACAGCTTCCAGCAAACCAATTAGACAATCTTGATATGGTGACCATGTGGATGAAGCATATTCTAGTTGTGGGCGAACATAAGATATGCTCATTTTTTACATCATACGGCGCGTTGTGCAAGTTTCTGCGCAGACAGCCGAGAGATTGAGAAGCTTTAGATAAGACATTTGCTATATGCGTTGTCCAAGATAAATCCGATACAAGGGGAACGCCGAGATATCTGTACGATGAGGTAGTAGAAATTAAATTAAATTATGGGGTTTTAGTGCCAAAACCACGATCTGATTATGAGGCACACCGTAGTGGGCGACTCCAGAAAATTTCGACCACCTGGGGTTCTTTAACGTGCACCTAAATCTAAGTACACGAGTGTTTTCGCATTTCGCACCCATCGAAATGCGGCCGCCGTGGCCGGGATTTGATCCCACGACCTCATTCCTAGCAGCCCGAAACCATAGCCACTAAGAAACCACGGCGGGTCGGGGTAGTAGAAATTACGGTATTATTAATCGAATAGTGAAATACCAAATTATTGCGCTTTCTACTAAATGAAATTACCTTGCATTTTGAGGCGCTAAGGGGACATCTGCCAAGTTACGTACTTCTATAGGTTAGGTTATAAACAGGGTTAATTGGAGAAGGCAGGGTTAATCGGAGATCGCAGGGAGAGGCCTTCGTCCTGCAGTGGACATAAAATATAGGCTGATGATGATGATAGGTTAGGTCAAGGTCATGTTGGAGTTTAGAATTATCGTCGGAACATTTAGCCTTATCCTACATCAATGAAGGATAAGTGCAATTCTTCAAAATGTCCAGCTTTTCTATTTCGTTTCAACTTAAACACTTTCATCTGTGTGCAAACAAGTATTTGTGTCGTTATGCTGGTCGCCGCATTAAGCACACTTTTTTTCGAGTAAACAGCTGTATACCGGAAAACGCACTGGACAAAGGCGTGGACAACCAGTTACAGAGCTTCTGCGCCTTATCCCATAATTCGCTATATTATAGTTTGTTGTGCTAAGTCTCAATCCTATAAATGTCCACTAAAAGCAAATCTTTAAAATATTTGCCTTTGTCAAGTCGCCTAGCTGAATACAGTCTCCCGAACAAGCGCAAGGTGCGCAGTGAAGAGATCAGAGAATGCTAATGCTTTCCGGGTACTTGACGCCTTTTTGTCAGCCTGAGCGTACATTCTTGCTCTCACAGCAGAAGCGCAGGTAGGCCCATTATGCTCGGCATTCGTTATTGCTAACCTAGAGCGCCCCCAAATAACTACAACATAGTAAATGCGTAGGATCCTCATCAGCTTATCGAACAATATAACCTCTCGTGGCGTTATACTTCCCAATCCTAGCACCATCTAGCTCTCCGTTTACGATGACCTTTTCCGCGAGATTGTCAGGCTTTGCTGCAAATTATATGAGCGTGTTTATTCGCCAGATGCCATCAGTCAGTATGGAAATGAGCGTAATTACGGAATAGCGTGCTTCTCTGTTCTGTTGCATTCAATGCAGGCTGAACGGCGTAAACTGCTGAGGTCGACAACCATCTATGGAAAACAACAGGGTACTGGGCCATCAGCTTACAGCGCGATATTCATGGACTGGACATTTATGTCATAATTGCTTGAATAAATATGCACGAAGCACAATTAGTCACCATAAATTAGAAAGTACTCTTTCAGCGGCATGCCCTTAATGTGCAATATTTGCATGCAAAGCAGCCACGTGCTATCTTCCTCATTTAGTTCTTTTGGTAACGGGATGAGAAGACAGGCTTTGCTCACCCTTCATGCGACATTAACATTTCTGGCAAATACATGTTCAAAATACATTAGCTTTCGACTAAGGTGCTCAACAACCTTCCTTGTTCTCCTCCGACGGCGGACATGCATTCTAGAAACTAGATTAGAATCTTGGGAGAGTTAGTGCTTATTCACGGTGATCATTTTCTTGACGCTTAACGCACTCTACACACTTGCATGACTAAATTCTGGAATTTCAAAGAATATTAGGCGGAAATGCCTTGATTTTGTTTTGGGTCTATAAATGAGCCTGTGAGCCTGTGAGCGTGTGTGTGTGTGTGTAAGAGAGAGAGAGAACCTCAAATCTGTAGCAGCACCAACGAGGCAACGCATAGTGCTGCTGCCAACGCCGTCCGCGTTTCCCCGCGTTCGCGCCGAACGCGCGCGGTGTCCGTGACTGCAGTCGATGCCTCTGGCGGTGGCTCGGCAGGTTTCAACCGTAGAACTGGACACCCGTCGAGTAACGTCGGAAGTCACTGCCTCTTCCCGCCTCGCAACATTTAAATATGACTTCTTGTTGTAGAACTGTGTTTACTTGTGTTCACGCAATTGCATTCTGCTTTCTGGGGTTTTACGTGCCAAAACCAGTTGTGATTATTGTATCGTATCGCGTCTGACACGTGTGCTATGGTTGATAAGCTGAGGGGGCGTTGCCCAACTTCTCTGTATATTGTAGCAGGATTATCTGAGGGGCGTTGCCCCATTTCAATGTATAAAAGAACGGCTCAATAAATCCTAGGCACTTGTGCCCTGGCTACCTGGAACATGGTGTCATGCTGATACAATTATGAGGCACGCCGTAGTGGAAGGCTCCGGATTAATTTAGACCACCTACAACTACAACCCAAGAACACGGGCGTTTTTGCATTTCGCCTCCATCGAAATGCGGTGGCCGCGGCCGGGATTCGATCCCGCGATCTCGTGTTCTTCACGCAATTGCATCGCGTGCAACACATGCACATGTAATACTCGGTGTAACTAACACAGCTTCGCTGTTCGACCATATTCACGGAGTGGAAGGGGCGGTGATTTTTTCTGCTCGAAACGATGCTAGTCTGTTCTCATTTGAGTGCCCGGATGATCTCGTTTGAGTGCCTGGACACTCAAACGAACGTCATGGCACTCAGACGAGAGCTTGAGTGCCCGGATTACTGATCTGGCTTTCGCCTCAAGGTCGCTTGAAGGTCGCCGACAATCGGGAGCTAAAAGCATCATTAAAATTGTCCGATGACAGGATTACTAACGCAGTACCTCTAGCAAAGAAGCCCGATATTTAAACCATTACACCACGGATGCACACCTTCCACAAGCGGCATAAAACACCCTTATGTATTTATCGCGGGCAAGCCAGTGCATTGAGACGCTTGGCGCGTTTCAATTTGGTTACCTCGACAAGCTGAGCCGTTGTAATTAGTAGCGATTGTGCGTGTTCGCAGTGTCTTCTGCACCTCGAAAAGTATATATTACTCTAATATTTACGGCAATGAATGCATGTAAAGTGCAATAAACAAAGCCACAAGAACGTCTAAATCCATAAGCATGAAGATCACACAAATCCATGTACTTCAGTGGCCCCGTGTAGGGCAGTTGGCGTCGGTTTAGCCTGTGGCGCCTCGTCGCCTACGGATTGCGGCTTCAACATACATCAGCAGTGCATCGTATAATGATTCGCTTGCAATGGCACCACCCAAGACAACTGCTTCGCTTAAAGGCAACGATGTCGCCAAGCAAATCTCGCTTTGCTCTGGCGAGAGACACGCCAGGGTGAAGCAGAATGCCTTGGCACGTTCGCGACGCATGTTGCGAACTCTACCACTGGCATTCTTGCAGCTGTGCGCGTCGCAGTTTGACTGGCTGCCTTAGCCACTACCGGAGCCGGACCACAACGCTCGCACCTTCGTTAACAACATGGTCGCCGGCCCTGAAATCGTGCGACTTTCGCTGCATCAGACCGTGAGTTCACGAAGGAAGCATGCAACAGCTTCTGTGAAGACACGTTTCACTTTCGTGTTCTACCGATTCATATGAAAGAGGGAACAACCCAAAAAAAAATTTCTTTACTATAAGCGCGAACTCTTCCTTTTGCGTGGTGGTTCCCTTCAGTATTTCCTGCTTCATGCTTCCTCGACTTACTTTGAGTGCCGCGAAACACGAATTTAAAACCTCTTCCGCTTCACGGGACAGGCTACGAATTCTACAGACAGAAGGATCAATGATACGCCTCAGTCTATAAGGTGTGGAGAAAGCACCAAAGGTAACTGTAGAGTCTTGTCTTGTCTCAACATTACATCATTGCTAGATAGCATGACCTCGTCGATCGCTCAAAACTCTTATCGTGACCATACATTCCTTATCCATATCTCTCTTTTTTTCACGCGTTTTAAGCGTTTCAGACAACGGGTCGAGAATTTTGTATGCCAGTTGCGCTGCCCCAGTACAGATAATCATTTAAATACTACAAACTGTTTGTTATTGCGGATTCAGTAACGTCGCAAACAGCTTAACTAACACTTTTCGTAAACATATCGATTTCCCTGTCAAATAATATGTTGCTAGAACAAGAGAAATCAAACGGCAATACTTATAGTGTCATGGAATTGCATATGTTACACACGTCTCGTTATTGTTTTTGCACATTCTCGTCAATATTTGTGCCGGTATTTGCACTTTTGTACCTTAGTTCTCTGAATCATGAATTGAAAATCATCAGTGTTTTGTCCTTCAGAAGGGTAAGAATAGAACTGTTTACTTTAGACTGGTAAAAATGGAAAAAAAGACCTTCGAATAAGCTTTGCAGGAATGATCTTGATGGGTAAACAGGTAGCTTTTCTATGTGCCCAAAAGTTAGTGGAACCAACATCTGCGCAGAATAAAGAGGGCATTTCATGCAGATTTTACTGGCGGCGCAAAGTCAATAAGCTATGGACAGCTGTGCTCTCTTGTAAATAATTGTTATTGTTGTCGTTATGGCTATAAATAGTATTGTTAGGGTTATTATTGTTATCGTTGTCGTTTTATTGTTGTTATTGTTGTTCATAACCAACGATTATTTTATTAGGTAGAAACAAACAACCTCACTTTCTTATGAAGTAAATAAAAATGGGAATGTAGGCTTCTTTATGACCAGCTATGCCAAAGTACCGAACACTACTCAGGAAAGAAGAAAGAAGAAAACAAAATAACAATCACAAGCACTACATACATTATAACGAAGGACACATGCACGTAAGTAGTGTCACCACGGACATCTGCTACGGAAACATGGTGTAGTTATTTGGTTCAGTGAATACGGCACATAAGGAGGACCGCACAAAGCTCCTTCAAACATGACTGACCTCTAGACTTGCTCGTAACTTCATAAAGGTCAAGTCATAACACTGAACTGGTGCTACTGGTGGTGAACAAAGCAATAGCACTGACACTCAGACGCAACCCAATACCCGAAGACGAATTCAAATGACAGCCCATAGCACTACCACAATTTGTTTCTAAAATAAAAGTTTTTTAACATATTCCAAAAGTTAGGTTTCATTTCACTGTATTTGCATTGATGTATTGTATCTGGGTCGGTATTTACAAATGATGTGTAATAATTTGTAAACAAGATTTGCTGCCTACACTGTCAGGGTGGCACAACCTTGTCAGGCTCACTCCGGGCCTTTTGTTGTGCCTCCTGAGCCAATTTGTATGAAATTGTCTCAAATAAAAGAGAAAGAAAGGTAGAAAGTTCTTAAATTGTACAGAGCCTATGCAAGTGCTTAGACCGACAAGAGTGCGCTTCCACACTCAATCACGGGTAACTTAAAGCAGTACTCCCATCTGACTCTGACTTGATTCCACCACTACATCACGACTGTCTCGTGTTTCAATAAACAAGCAAACAATTGAAAAACTGAGCTTCGTAACAAATACAGAGAGAGAGAGAGAGAGATTCAACTTTAATGGTGCCAGCAATTCACGAGGGCGGACGCAGCCTCCCTCCGCCTAGCAGACGGCCGAGATCCCCTAGGTCTCAGCGGCTGCCTCGCCTAACAAATACAGAAAAATATTCGTGATTTGTAGAGTGGTGGCAGGCATGACGCACTAGCCAAGCGTGAGTTGGCAAAGGCCTCTGGGGCATGTGGTTTCAATTCTGCGTGATGCTGGTGTCGGCAGATTTCTAAAACAATTTCAAACGGCAACACCACCACTCCCACCCGGCGTACACTCCACCGCACCCGGGTAGTTGGCGAAGCGTGACGCAAAGCTGACGTCACCTCTGCCAGCTGCAAGCTTTGTTTTGAATCCTTTGCAATTGGGCCTTGCTTTGCATTCGTACACATAACGGTCCATGGCTGGCAAAAAACTTGATTTGGTCAAGCAACCAGAGCCTAGCGCAAATAAAAAGCGCATTCCTTCGAAGAATTCGGAAAGGTATTGTAACTCCAGCCGTTGCTTGTGGTGTGCGCAGTGACTTGCGAGAATATCACTATCACGGTTCTTTACAAGTAAAGTCTGCGTGACTAACACCAAGTAATTTGACCTGTAACGATTGTCCTTGAACTTTGCGATGTTTGCCAATGAGAGCTACTTTTCGTGGTTTAAAATACACGTGCACCTTACGCGTTTATCGGATCTGAGCAGTGCATTTATGCTGGTAGTCTTTTATAGCGAAGCTATATACCTCTACCAACCAACGGTTCTTTCGTGTGCCCAGCAAAAAACTTCCGCCAAAGTGGGCCGATCCTGGAAATTGTGCTGAAAGGGTCCCAGCTCGTGTGCCCAGCAAAAAAACTTCCGCCAGAGTGGGCCGATCCTGGCAATAGTGCAGAAAGGGTCCAAACTCATTGACACATACCCGGGACGAAAAAGAGAGAAAGAAAGACCGAGAGAAGGAGAGGAAGAGAGAGAAAGAAAAATCACGACGAAGGTCACAGAAAAAATAGAGAAAGAAAAAGAAAACGAGAGAGAGAAAAAGAAAGAAAGAGAGAGGGAAATAAAGATAGAGAGACAGAGAAAAAGAGAGAGAGAAAAAAGAGAGAACAAAAGAAAATCACCATGAAAGTCGGAGAAACAAAGAAACAGAGAAAGGAAGAAAGAGATACAGAAAAATAGAAAGAGAGAAATAAATAAAGAGAGAGGGAGAGGAAGAGATACAAAGAGAGAGAGAAAGAAAGATATATAGAGCGAGAGAAAGAGAGAGAGAGACAAAGAAAATCACCACGAAGGTCAGATACACACACGACCAAGCTTCGCTTACCCCCCTTTTCTCAACAGGAGAAGGGATGGTGGTATTTTTTTTTTCTCGTAACAAAACGCGTATAGGCAATGGCTGAACAAAAACGAACGGTCGATTAAAGGCTGTGAAATATCTTGTTCTTTATTGTGAAATGCAAGTTACGCAGCACAGTTTTAATAGGACGGCTACGAAAGGCGACAGCATACACAAAATGATGTATACTCTCCTTACGATCGCCCTAGAAAAATAAAGTTCACGGATTCTACGTGGCAAAGTAACAATCTGGTAATGAGGCAAGGAATAGTCCTGGACATAGGATTAATTTTGACCATTTGGGATTCTATAACACGCACCCAAATGTGAGTAAAATGATCGTTGTCCATAGTTCCTTATTTTGATAGAGCTCTGCATAACACTTCGCTTCCTTGATAACGAACCAACGCGCAATCCAATGAATGAATACATGTTTCTGCAGTATGTCTCATGGCTAAATTCTAAAGGAGCAAAAAAGCGGAACTTGGATATATACATGATTAACACCAGCATTGCTGCAGGCCACCCTCCCCTCTATAATTATTCTATATATACATGGGCAGTAGAATACTATTCGCGCTGTTTGCAAGATACAAGAAGTCATACAGAGCTAAAGGGACCCTAAATAATAGAGACACTCAATACAACTATGTTGGCTGATTACACTTGCTATTTCAATTCCAGTCTGGCATGTGTCTTAGCGCGAAGAGAGCCTTTGATTAAGTAGAAATGACGAAAGACGGCAGAAAGGCCGGCAGTACCAGCGTGAAATTGCCCCACCTTTTCGACGTGATGTCATCGATGAGCTGCACTCATGTCTTCTCTCTTTCTTTCATTCCCCTATCTCTCTCCCGGCGTGCATTGTAGAAAACTCGAGAAGTCAAGATAACGTGCCTGCCGGCGTGGTCACCTTGCTTTTCTCGCCCCACACACGCAACTATACTACATTTCCACAAAGTCGGTGGTCCATCTGGTAACACTGCACAACCGCGACCAATGCTGGATATCCTTCTACCCGCAGAATGCTTCGCATATAATTGATTCCACAAACAGTGGGATCTGTGCAACTGTGTTCAATTTTTATCTTTCACGTGAGATTTATTCATCTTTCCCGCCCTTCAAAATCTATTGAAGCTACGAAATACTGATTTCGTTATACTTTTGGGTGCTTCCTTAAGTAAGAGTATATATGATAGCACCCAAACTCTAGAAGAATATCAGTGGTTGGCAAAGCAGAGTATCTTACTAAAGGAGCGGAAACTGTTTAATTAACACCCCCTCCTCCCCTCAGCTCTGTTTAATGCGGCACATATTAATTTCAGCAGCCATTTGTGCAAACAGCTTTTGCAATGTGGCAGCGTGTGCGCCTCGCGTGTCACTTGCGGCGTTCCATTTAGTTGTGTTCGGAAGGCAGAATGTGATATTTGCCTTCACTAAATGGCACCACGTGTCCAGAAAGAAACGCGAGAGAGGAGCCCGGTTGCTGCATGTTGCGTTTCGAAGTGTTCGCACGCACCGGCGCGCCATGCATTTCGGAGACCACGCACAGGCTTCGCGGCCGCGATGCTAGATGGCGCCAAGTGTTCTTAGGGAAGGGCGAAATAGGGGTCCCGCCGCAATACATGCCTTACACATAACTCATTTCGATGGTGGCAATACGCCGTGTCGCTATATTGACTCAATGCTAAGCGCATTATCGTCGGCAGTGATGCTTGTACCGTCGACATGCATGGCGCAGCTCGCTAATATGTTGGCGTTAAAGGTGTACATTGAAAAGCCGTGGACCCCACGAACGATCGACTTGTCGCGGATACATGTGCAAATTTACCATCTGGCAGTTGACAAAGGACATGACATCGTCTTTCAATGGCTGCCAAGTCACTGTGGTATCCTTGGCAACGAGCAAGCAGACGCAGCCGCTCGATCTTCACATACCATTGCCGATTGCGTCGCTATCCCTATGTCCAGAACAGACGCAGTGGGAAAGATCCGTGCGCTTGCTGGCTGCTTACGTTAGCTCGACTAGAATTCAACGGACTTTCAAAAACCAGCGCCTCTGTTCTCTGGATCCTAATCTGAAGCTCCGCCTTCCACATGGCCTACCACGACGGGAGGTAACTCTCATTTGTCGCCTATGGCTTGGAGTAGCTTATACCAGCGCGTGCTCCTACCGTATCGGAATGGCCACAAGTTGATATTGTGAAGTTTGCGGGTGCAAAGAGACGTTAGCACATCTTCTGTGTGATTGTCGTCGTTTAGTGCACACAGGAAAATCCTCAGCACCACGCTGGTCAAGATTGACAGCCATCTCCTTACGGAAGCCAGAATTCTTGATGCCTGGCCCCAGCCGACGTCGGCATGAACTGCTTTAAAAGTTACTATGCTTTTTCAAAGAAACAGGATTTATTGAAAAACTTTAAAATGTGCGAACTGATGCGTTCCTTTCTTTCTTTATTATTTTTTTATCTTTTCCTTGTTTTCTTATTTTTTCTGCCCTCACACCATCCACCTGTGCAGAGTAGCCAACCGGACACTTAACATGGTTAACCTCTCGGCCTTTCACCTCTTAATTTCCGTCCTTCCTTCCAGTGCATTTGTGGCGCAGCCTGCTAATTCATTGGGTCGCTCTTGTTGAGGTACACTTATGGCGTGGATTTAATTCCGCTCATCATCGAAGACATTTAAGGGATCTTTTTCGTCTTTGTACAGCGGTACGTTCCCAGTGGCATATACCTAGTTACTGAAGTTGGCCTCAAGGAAGTTCACCGAAGAGCGGTACACACCTACTGGCAAATACCCAATTACCCAACTTGGTAACAGGTTCACTGAAGACTAGCACAGACCGAATAACACCGACACCGAGTTGACCCCGAGTTGACCCCGAGTTGCAGCCTAGGGCTATAACTCGGCGTCAGAGTTTCTTCGCACAGCGGCACCTACCCGCTCTCGCATCAACAGTGACCCATGTTGGCATGAAATGGGTTAGTTGAAGAGCCCCATGTATACGTACACATTTCGACGCACTAGCTGTTCGTTCCCTTTCACACCACAGTGTGAAGGTATCCACAGAAAAGTGGTAATATGCCCATTTCTATTTGCATGGTCCAGAAGCTTTGCGATTTCTATAGCCATTGAATAATACGGGCCCCGCCTGAGGACCCAGTCAACGGTTTGAAGAGCTGGATACACTACAGTGATACGTACTCGTGACGTACTAAGTGGCCCGAGTTGGTCTGATGATTCGTTTCGAACTGTTACCTCTGTACAGCAGCCCGATGCGCTGCCCATTCGACCACGGACCACAGTGTAACCCAAGTTGGCGGGAAAACGATTACATACATACATACATACATACATACATACATACATACATACATACATACATACATACATACATACATACATACATACATACATACATACATACATACATACATACATACATACATACATACATACATACATACATACATACATACATACATACATACATACACACACACACTACACACACACACATACACACACACACACACACACACACCACACACACACACACACACACACACACACACACCACACACACACACACACACACACACACACACACACACACACACACACACACACACACACACACACACACACACACACCACACACACACACACACACACACACATACATACATACATACATACATACATGCATACATCCTCTGGAAAGTGCGTGAAATACCCCAAGAATGCAAATCCTGTTAAAAGAAACACTATTTTGTATCACTCAGGTCATAGTGTTTAAAATTTGCCTTAAGAACAGCGAATGAATGAAAGACAAAAATAAACAAGAATTGTTTGATCCCTCTCTCAACGGAATCGGTCTCTACAAGGATGTGAAACATGAATTCGAAAGAGCAGTGACAGCTTTCTTGCACATACAGAAATACAAGTCAATAAAGAAGCACAGTCGTTTATTACAGTTTCGCTCGAAGGACGAAGCAATGACGGCGACAGCAAGCACATGAGGCGTGCGCTGCTTCACAGTGTAAACAGAACCCAGGTAGCTTACCGCCGCCTTAGACATATCCGACGCGAAGATCAGCGCGTATTTAGAGAATATGTGCGCTTAGAGGTCCGGAGGAATTGGGTGCGCGCGCCCAACATTTATTCAAAGGTGACCAAACGCGCTTTCAGTGAGTGGGTTCAACGAACGGCGTCTCTGGGCCTAAAGCAAGCATGTGATGAAAAGCAAACAACCCCCCCCCCCCCCTTCTCCTTTTGAGCGCGCAACCCCTCCCTGGCCCCTTCGTGTGGGCTTAACGTTCTCCGTATGTCCCTCTTCCAGCTGCCACCGGCCTTACGAAACGGCAAATGTGGTGCCATGTGATAGAGATGTCAGGCAATTTGCGATAAGCTGATTGGGGTGATGTGCTTACGTAGAGCGCCCCGATTTTCCGCGGAGCCCGACATAATATACTTTCGTGCTAAACAGTCTCACGTCAGCGACAAAGTAGAAACTGTGAACAATATAACAAGCAAAACTTGCTAGACTTTACACTAATTAGTGTTTAATCATATAAGTGTGTAGCATATAATAAATTTATCTCCAAGGCAACGCTCATGGTGGTACCATCGAGAAGTGGGAGCCACAATTCAATAGTTCCAACCCGGATGATCAGCACAAGCTGGTGGACCGTGGAAAGGCTCCCTGGGAACTAAGGCTCCCTTGACTAAGGCTTCCTGGCCTCCCACCATAGGACGAAAACAAGTGTCTGCTCAATTAAAGTTTATTCATCCACAGCAACGCACGTTGTGACGTTTGGGACAAGTTAGACATTCACGTTTTGAAATACGCCGTTTAAAACGGTTGCCCGCCCTATACGCGTATTATGCCGTGTAGTGCGCTTAAAAAAAAAAAAAAAGATACGTCGGTACTCAGCGATCAACACCGCGCATGCGAACTCGCATATTCGGCTAATGCACCAAGAATCCACCACCGATTTATCATTATATACATCGGAACACTTCTATAGCGCTTCTGTAACGTTCTATATGCAATTTCCCTGAGGGGGAAGAGGGCAGATTAGCACAAACTCTATGGGTAGACTAAGGACAACTCGATCCCTCCAGCGATAATTAGCGCTCCTCCCATATACAGCAATATAACTAAAGTGAGTCACTGGCTGTTGTGCCTTGTCGTAAAAAGAGTTCTCTGTGCTTCTTTTTTTTCCTTTCTGCCAACAGACGGCACCAACATGGGAAACACATTACTGAGACTGCAACGCTGATCTTTGTCCCAGAGATGACGACGAAGCATTACTACTAGTACACCGCGGCTTTATCACCACTCAGTTTCTTCTTGGTGTTCGCTGAGCGGAGATATGAACTCATCAGAGTGATCTAATTCATCCGGCAGGGGCGTTGTAGTCTCATCTCCTCAAGAATGTTTCTTATTTGTTCTTTTCCCCCTTTTTTTTCTTTCTGATTTTTTTTTTTTTTGCAGAGGTGGCTAGAATAAGCTCTTGGATAGCTTGTGTGGTTTTGCAGTCGTTGTTGTCACTGGCCTCTCGATACATATACGTTCGCACGAAGAGCTAACAAGTGTGATGGCATAAACGTTTCTTTGTCACGCTCGTGACAATTGGTATATGCCGGTTTTGTCACTTGACGAGCTGGTGGTGTATCTGCAGATTAAGATATACCAAACTCTGAAACGGTTACGACAGCCTGCCACAAAATTTGGCCCAAACTTCTGAAGGCCCTGAACAATTAAAAGAAAACAAAGTACCTTAATTCACAAGAAGTCTGGCTACTCTGTAAAGGCGAGAGTTTGATAGCACGCCACAGATTTGTTGAAACTGTAGCTCCTACATCGGACAGGAATGCGTTCATGGTGGAGCGAGCAGCAGAATCGGTTTTGGGCTGTATAGCCTCCGACGTTCTCTATAGTTTCAGCTCCAGTTTCTGAACTTGGTGTCCTTTAAGGTTCAAAAGCTCACAAAACACCGTATCGGTAAATCGACGTTGCATGAACTACGTTGCCATCACGAGTATTTCCAAGCAACCTAAGGTGAAAATTGAAAGTTCCCTTTCATTATTAAAAAAGAAACCAACACAACACGCGTGAAAAACACATTTCTTTACTGTGCTGCATGATATAATGAAAGGCAGTGTCTTCGCAGCCTTCACGCATTCATGAAAAACACATAGTATGCTTGCAGATTTAGGGCAATAACAGCAGGTAAAGCGAAATGAATAAAACACAAGAACGCCTGAATCCAAAAGCACTAAGATTAGACAAATGGCTGCACTTCCCATTACTTCCCTTTTGCAGCTGAACGATTGGAACGCCAAAGCTCCCTCTAATAACTTTAGTAGCAAGCTCGATCCACTATTGAAGGTGACCAGACAATGACAATCGGGTACAGGTCTTCATTTTTAGAGGACGTTATTATGTCCTGCTTGGCAAGCTTTAAATTACACACACTTAATGAGCTCATGATTATGCTTTATCATAGAAAGATAAGTACACCTAAACACATCGCAAAGCAAGCGTCTATCCGCGACCCTACCTGCTATTTATACACGCGTGTTTGGTTTGCTCAGTACTCCAACGAAATCACGAATGAAATGCGATTACTCCCCCTATTTTGCTATATTTTGGGGTTCTGATGTGTTGCAGAACTCGCATTAAACTTTTGAACGACTACGAACTTCCTGATCGAGAGTTGATCTAAACCGTGATCGAGATAGGGGAGCGCGTGAGCGCGCTTATTTTCGTCTATTCCAGCTGCGTGCAACCCTCGCCCTATCTTAGAGGTAATCTCTGCCGGGAGCAAAGTCTGCATGTGCACTGTCCTTCAGCGCATCAAGTGCTGAAAGTTGCGTTATCTCAACTACGTTATCTCAGACGCTTTGAATACTAAGGACGCAGAATCACTCGCTCCCCTCTGTTTGCGCTCTTCATCACGTCAGCGTTGTGACAGTCAGTGCTAGCGGTCATCGAGTTAGATCAGGGCCGCGATTTTGTAGCGATGCCTTATGACTATTTTACACTAGTCTTATCATCCACCACTCACGGCCGGCTGATCCCGTTGATAACGCGAGCGGACCGTCGCGCTGACCACTGACAAAGCCACGATAAGCGCGAAAAGGCATTATTACTTTAAAGGCATCGCTACAAAATACCGGCCCTGTTCAGGTTCGTCTAGGCGCGCGTGGCAACACATTTGCTAATTTGATTAGGCAGGCAATGTTGGCTGCAATTTATACGGCCGATAAAACTACGAAGCTTACTTAGTGTTATTGTCCAATACATTGCTGTCGGTATCAATTATGCTTCGCCTACCAATCAAAACTGCGAATTATTTTACGTGCATTCAAAGCGCATGAAGGACGAGCGTTTTTGCACTCCTCGTCCACCTTAACGCTGCCGCAATGACTGGCAGTCGAACCTGACACATCATGAGCAGCTGCATAATGCCATAGCCACTCGAACACCGCGGCGAGTTCCACAACAAGTTCACTCACTTGGACTTCACATCACGGAATTCGACGCCGGCGATTGCGCTGTTAATAGTACTATGACGTATTCCGATAATTTCATGGACTTTACATTTTGGCTTTAAGACACCAATGGTCTACCTCCCAAGAAAGGAAACTTTTTACGCTACGGTCTAAGTGGCAGAAATAAAATAATAGCTGCAAGGTATAGTCATCGGAATTCTACAGGTGCATTAAACACGAACGGCATTTGTCATCCTGTCAGTTTGGACTAGACGTCGCAGCATTGACGCAGACGATGTTGCTTGGAACTACGCGAGATGGGTATCGCTATCATATTAAGGCCTATACAAGTACTCACCAACGGACCTTGACGACTACCTACACACGCCGCTTGCACAGCACTGACTTCTTAGTTCGTTCGTATCAGTCAGGAGAGAGTGGTCACCACTCCTTAATTGGAAACTTTAGGCACTTCTGCGGTGGTATTAAGGCGGCGGCACATAAAATATACCAGGATCGAGGCATTGCTCCCACGGGCCACATTTACTCCTCAGCCGCTTGAGGGTTCCGCTTCCCAACCTTGCTTCATTTTGTACTGCTCTCTTTTTTATTGCGCGTGTTCTTTGGACGCTTTATTTTTCTCTCCCCGCGCTTCCTGCCGTTGCATGGAATGAATGCCCTCTATTCTCTTTACTCCCTCGCGGGCGGACTCTTTTGTAGTCTTCCCTGTTTTTCACTCCACTCATGCGGCCTTCACCTCTCCTTCAGCCCTGAGGCGCTTCGCAGCTGCCAAGGGTGTTTAATGCTTTTTTTTTCTTTTTTTTTTCTGTAAGACCACAATGCGGAAAATCCTCATATATGGCGTCCAATGAGAACCGTGTTCTCCTGTGCTTTAATTAGGAAACAGGAATCCACCAATACTGCAAGAAGCTTTCTTTATTCATTCTTTTCTTCGATCCCAGGCCCCGTTTTGTTCTTGTGATTCCGGCATGACTTTCAACTAGCGCTGTCGGCGCCTCGGGCTGAGGCTGCCCCCTCCTCCTCTTCTCACCATTCACTTCTTTCCTTCATTCCCTACGCACTTTTGAGTCCACATTCTTCGTCTCTCTTCCTCGCACATACGCCCCCTTGAGCATGACTTCCAGACATTCAGTCTGCCTGCGTGCTATTTCGCTGCCATTACAGCCATACGACATTTTGTGGCGCTCCTCCTTTTTCCTTTCTCGGAGTAACGCTGTATTGTCTATTGCCAGGCTCTCGTGAAAATTGCTGTTTCCCCGCGAGGCATGGCGGCCCTATATACCGTTCTAGTCATTATGCGTGTCACCCGAGAAATCGAAATGTACGTCACGGAAGTTAGCCAAGAAAAAATATGCAAGCAAGGACAGCCATAAAATGGGCATGTTCCTTCTAGTTGTAAATAAAAATTGAGAGCGGTAATTTTCGGCTGATGGTGCAGGAATCCTATGAGTGATAGTGTTTCCGGTGCAACTTTTTCTAATAAGACGTCATTAGCCGTTATTAGCCTCCGGGCATTCTGCATAGCCCGAAATAATGTACAGAAAACCGTTTCAATGTTTTTAAAATGGCGCATACGTATAGTTCTCCCGATGCCACATATAGCGAAGCTTTATATGTCTAGGCGAAATCGTATATGACTAGGCGAAATCGTCTGTGTGCAGAAAGCTATCATCATCAGCATTGGCTCGAGCGTCGTCGTCTTCTTCCGCAGCTGACTCGGTGGAGCCCCTCGGGTTGCCCTCATGCTCATGCTCGGCACGCGCTCGTGCCACTGCTCCCACGTTCGTAGTCGACTAGTCGTCGTCGTCTTCTTCCACAGCAGGCTGCGTTGCCGCCCATCATTCCAGCGTAGAATATCACTTCTCTTCTGTCGTTGTAATGCGGAGACCGCATTTACGGGGGTATGAGCCATTGCTTCAGGGGGTATGAGCCATTCGTTGTCTTACGTAACGGATATATTTAATTTTGAAGCAGCAGGAGCTTGATGATGGCAGGTTGGTGTAGCATGCTTGAAGAAAAAAATAGTCACGATGAGACGATGACGACTCGGTGTAGTAATTTACTTACTACACCGACGTGGCATCGTCGCGACAATTTTAACGCGGCAGCGTTAAGGCCCCGTGTCGCAGAAAAGCCCGCCATTTTCTGCGACATTGGGCCCTTAACGCTCCCGCGTTAAAATTGTTGCGTGAGCGTTGCTTGCTTACTCATAGAAGACGATGAAGACGGTGACCCTCACACCATCACAATTGTTTCGTGATCGTTTGCATATAGGTAAGACACGATGCCGGGTCGGTGTAGTAAGTAAACTGTAGTCATCGTGTACGATTTCGCGTCGACGACGCGGTTTTCGCTCAAGGACGTTCAAGGCCAACAGAATGATTAGACAAATAAGGCTTGCGCCTTAATATTTCTACTAACAAGCAGATGACACATCAATATTACTACAAGCTTGAAAACACGAACCATGTTCTGGCTAAGATCATAGCTGCGATCTTGGCATCCACCTGATACTGGCGAGAGATACGGGCTACTGCACTGGCCATTTCTGTTGTGCAATACTAAGAAAGAGCAGCGTAAATGCCAAATTTACTTGCTTCCTTCAATATCTCAGCGATACAGGCAAGAAACTGAGGAAAGCTGTAGAAGTGGAACATTTCTGGGTTTGATTGAAATGCGCACAAATTCTCAGCTTCTTTACACAGACGAATATAAATCCGCCACTCGCAAACCGTCGCGTAAATTGTTATACGTGTCTGCTACATCACTAAAATAATTTCCGCCTGCACGCATTATATTTTCCTCATAATGTCTTTGTTATTCCTGAAAGGAGACCTCTGGGGCCTATGCCGATTTAAGTATCTATCCGTGCAGCCTTCTCAATATTTCACAGCATCTAGGATCGGCCCACTTTTCAGCGTGACACCGCCACCACCGCCGAAACTTGTGAGCCGATAAAGCTTCGCTTAAAAACGCTAATGATGCAGAGCACCGCCGCCATCGCGATTTTAATGCCGCGCTAATGATGATGACTAGTAGAAAATAAGAGACCAGGAAGATGCTAATGCGCAATAATTCAGATGCCGAAAGTGACAATTCACTAATATGAGCAGTTTCCTAAGACAGTGCGTATTTCTGGAGGAATGTTTATTACATCGCCGATGAATCGTGTCAGCTGGGTGCGAAACGTCGCAAGGGAAGGCAAGAGAAAGAGCGAGAGGCTGTCTTTAACAAAAAGCTGGAAATGTTTGCCTAGTCTGTGGCCTAGCATATTACTGCAGGTGTTCCGTGAAAATATGACACAAACAATGACTACACAAACACGCGAACGACAGATTCACCTCAGGCATGCATACGACCAGACTGGTGCCATTCACAAAATAACAAAGCCTAAGTGTCCGGCACACGGGTCGTCATGACACGCCTGCAGCTATTCAAAACGTAAATAAGAAAACTGTAGAAGAGGGGACGCAGGGAACGAGGGTGAATCCACAGGGTATCCCTTTGCGCTTTGACCAACACAGGCAGACTCTGCATAGAATCTATCTGAACACTGTAAAAACATAAACTATGGTTATGTCATGAAAAACGCCAGTGCTGTTCGACTATAACGCCGTACTCACAACAAAAGACCTGGCTCTTCACTTTCGTTGACACACGCTTCGGAGTGGGAGGGAGATGGGAGTGGGAGGGAGATCAGTTATCACGATGCGACACCTGATTACTAATATTTGGGATTCTCGTACTTTTGCCGGGGTTCTTTTGCCAGTTTTTTGAAATACACTCTATACACATCTTTCCTTTCTTCTTCTATTCGTTTTTCTTATTTCATTGTTGCTCCACCAGGAAGGTGCGAGAGAAAAGAGTAATGGTGGCCAGAATTATGTATTCATCGCTCGGGGCTGATTTCTCGCGGGACACTCTGTACAACTGGCTGAAGCGCGTGGCACTTCCCAGGCTCGCACACGCTTCTCTGTCTCTCGTGCGGGTGCGCAGTTTTATCCAACAATGTCGTTCATCTTGATAACTTTGTTCATTTTTGTTTCGTTCCGTACACGGTTCCCCTTTCGAGCCTTGCGAAATGAATGATCGTGCTGGTCAAGGGAAGGCGGTGGGCAAAGAGTGAGCGTTCCTGTAAAGTCACACTACGTACAAAGTGCCAACAGCGCCCTCACTCGAACACACAGAAAGAAAGAGAGAGCGAGAGGTCTCTAAAGCGTAATATAGCTCTCCACTGCGCCCGCCTTCCTTCTTTACACGCGTGGGTGTGCAGAATCTACGAGGAAGCATGAATTCTGGAGCGATTTGTAATACCATGAATCAAATTTTCACGAGAGCGAAGGCGACGCGATTCATTTGTGTCTCACAGACCAAGCCTGTGTGCGACCGCTACGCGCCAAGCTGTTTAAGGTGATACCAGACTTATTTTAAGCTTTGATGGGATGTCGTGGGTTTTATTTATATTTTTTAAAATATCAGTTTAAAAAAAGAACAATGAAAGAAAGAAGCACTGCAATACTAGGCAAAGCTATTGGTTACGGCGCTACATTGGGCTTTTTGGTGATGGCGTAAACTCTTTTACAAGTATGAAGAAACATTTTAGATCGTGCTTGTAGACGTTTTTTGGTAAATAGAAACTTCATTCGAGTTTTTTTAATGTACAAGGATCACTAAAACCACCTAGCCATCTGTGACATCACTTTCTTTGAGGTTTCCAGCACAATATTTATTATAGATTATTTGTTCCGATCCATTTCATCTTAGACATGCTCGCAAGCAGGGTTCCATTTTGTCGCATTAAAATTTTGTACGTATGTCGTTTTGACCCTATCACCATGACAACTGGTTTTCATCGCTCCAGTTAGCGATGAAAAGGAAAAGTTTGTGCATGGCCCATTCAAATGTAAAGTCTTCTGCCGCAGGTCAAGATGTGCAACTAGAGATTGAGTGGTTGAATTCACAGAAGTGCATAATGCAATGGGTGCCCTGTTGACACAGTAACTACGCAGAATAGCTGCTCATTAGTATACAAAAAATATGCGGTTTTACGTGCCAAAACCACGATATGATTATGAGGCACGCCGTAGTGGGGGACTCCGGAAATTTGGACCACCTGGGGTTCTTTAACGTGCACCTAAATCTAAGTACACCGGTGTTTTCGCATTTCGCCCCCATCGAAATGCGGCCGCCGTGCTCATTAGTATGTATTACAGATTAATAACACTCGTTGCTGAACTTGAGGGTTCAATATACCGCCGGGGAACTATTAGAGCAATGAACGAATCGCATTTGGTTAGAATGGACGGAGTGTTCTAAATTATCCACGCCATTCATTCCGCTATCAGACGAGTCGCTTTTAGCTTGAGACAAAAAAACAAATTATTCCTGCGTATTTTAATTAAGGAAGCCGTACGTTGATTCCAATTGAATTTTTTTTTCAAACTATAAATATATATACTTTTTTCATTCTGCGCAGGATGTTGCAGCGTGCCTAATTCAAACTTTGTGGTTTTGTTTCAGCTATTCACATATTAGCAGAAGACATATTTGGGCAGAAAACACAGTTTATTTACGGCACCAAGCTGGAAATGCGGGAAGATCTATTCTTGGTATCACTTTATATATTATTTGTTGCTTTGACTCCCTCACTGAGGACAAAGAAAACTTACATACTTGAATAAAACATAAATGCTTTAAGAAACGGCATCTCACCACGATTTAGATAGAGTTATAGTTAGGGGATCAGGTGGTGACGCCAGAAGCATGTACCTCCCGCGCGCTCTAGTTCACTTCTGCAATCACGAGAGTGGTACATATGTGGAGCATTAGAATAAATAGAAAATATGAACAACATGGGGAAAACTCAAACATAAACAAGTTGTGGATGACGTATATATACATCAAATCTTTATATCTGAAAACTGACACTGTAACTAACCACTCAGGCAATGCATCGCTAATGTGCCGGGGGGGGGGGGGGGGGTAAAGACGGGAATATTATTTTCGATTTCTGCGACAATTGTCCAGAGGTTCACAAGACAGCATGGAGGAAGAATAAATGAATTACCCCCCCCCCCCCCCCTACCCTTTCTATTCCCCGCGCCCCGGCAAATTCTAACGCAAGAACGCCTGGTGCGACCGGTATAAAAAGCAACAGTCTTCTTTCTCGATATATACCTAGTATATACCGTGATGTGTACATCGATAACTAATCCCGCTAGACGGGACTGACCGCGATCCAGGCTTTTCTCGTTTTTTGGGTGGTCCTTTATCACTGCACCGCTGGTGAGTCTACAACAACCGACGCAAACGGACCGTAATGAGCATGTTGTCGTGCTAGTGTGAAATATTTGTGCAACTGATACTGCAAGAAGGACTGATAACTTCAACGTAAAACTGGGCCACCTATTGTCATTACAGTTTCATTGTACGCTCGAAACAAACGTTTTATTTTATCTTTTGCAAAGTCCACTTTAATTCTCAAAGCACGCTCGAAAACGAAACACGAGAAATTATTACCCAAATATAGTGAAAGGAAACCCTGCAGAGGCATTCGTGTTATTGTAATGGGGTAAGAAGAGTGCGACCCCACAAACGGGAATTGGTGAGTGAATTGGTACATACTGTCTGAAATGAAAACAGCGAGGTGAAATAAAAGTACAAGAGTACGAAATAGAACAGCATCTTACCATATCACGCCTCTTTTTTTTTTTTACTTCTGGTTTGCATCACGTACATCATTTTGTATTATATGACTATAATTTCGCACGTCCATATAAAAACAGCGATTGGAGATTAGAACGTGAATGAAGTCCTGGTGACAACTTCATTTTATACCTGACCGAAGTTCTACAAGGCTCATACGTACAATCTGGAAGTAATGGGCCGAATGAGGACAGCATAAACGAAACAAGTCAATGCGTACATAAAAAAAACATGGTTACCTTCACTACAATATGCTAATGTGTGCGATGCTTTCGAGGCTGAGCAAGTAAATAGCAGAGCACAGCGCCTGCGCATCGATCCCTAATTCCATTTCCTCTACCACACAAACAAATGTCAGTGGCAAGTTAGCGGTAAAGGCCACAGAAATGCGTTAGTAGCAAGTCGGACCTCTTTGAGGCCCCGGATCCATGATTTAAACGCCGTTCACCACATTCCAATGAGCTGTTCAGGAACGCAGTCTGCACACGTCCTACCTCTTCGAGGAGCGAAGTGCAACAGACGGTGGGTTGGGCCAGACCACCGCCAGTTGCACTACATGCAGGGTTTCCCAACAATCATGCATCAAGATTTAAAAATATGCAAATGCCACGTAGCTCGACAGAAACAAGGCAATGTTGTTTGCCGTCGCTTAATTGTAGATACTCAGATTCTCTTTCTTGCATTCCGCCTAATTGTATAATTAGTCTTAATAATTCAACTTCTCAAATATTGTCACGAAGATAATTATTTCGAACTCGCCGAAAGAGAACAGCCTTCTTTAATGATGGCCGACACTCAAGGGAACGCGCGCACACCTGCGCCCTTCGTCGTCTTCGCTCTGGTGATCTGCCTGCAGTGGGCAACTGACTTATGACGATCGGTGCCTGTAGTGGGCAGCTTACTTCGCGTCAATATTATAGTGAGATGAAAAGTGTCAATGAGAAAATTGTAGAGCAACATGAAAAAAAGAAACACTTAACCTTGCACTCGGCAGCGCAATGCTTGAAACAGTGAAGCTGGGCGAACTTAGCCCAGCATTTTGCGGAAGTGCGCGCGAAACTTTCATCTTATTAGTGATGATGATGATAATTTCTTTTCACCCGTCTGGGACTTACGGCCGTCACTGCTCATTGCATAGCGCAGCTTGCAACACTAGCACGGCGTTCCAATGCCGACACTGCGTTCCAGGAGACCCGGTCCGTGAATGCGTCTCTCGCTCTCATAGCGCGCAAAACCTCTTCACCTCGCGCCAGCTCGAACGACCGTACGAGCGTACGAACGACGCTCGAACGCAATCATATGGTTCGCATAAATGCATGTTCTGCAAGCGTGGCTGTATAGCCTAGTGGTTACGACGCTCGCTTGGGGACCGGGGGCACGCGCGCTTGGCACGAAAGTTCATTTTCTTTTCTTTTTGGTAGTTCCTTGCTACGTACCACAAATAACGGCTGGTTTAAACAGCTTCGCTGTTACAAACTCCCGATACAGCTTTCTGTTGCTGAATGCGTGCTACATAAAAGTATTTTTCCGAGCGTGAAAGCCCGCGAAAACAGGCATTGTGCATCGAGTGGCCAGTCACGCGGCAAACCATTTCAGCGTTTTTATTTATTTGTATCTCTCTCTCTACCCCCTATTTGCCCCATTCTCCGCATCTTTCGTCGTTTTGCACGCGTGCTTGCTCGCGGCATTGTCGCAGCCGAGCGGTGCGCCGGCCGCCGTTGCCGGGACGGTTCGTTGTTGCGGCCAATCCAGGCGGCTGCTTAGACACCCGAGCCAGCTGAGCGGCAAGCGAGCGAGCAAGGTCCGACGGCGAGGGTTCTCAACGCTTAGCTTGCTGACTCGATGCACGTGTTGTGCCGCTGCAGCTCACCGGGACCTTGCGCTTCGTCAGGCATCGCCGCAGTAGATGCAGCGGGCACAGGGTTGCCGCTCCGAGGATACGGCAAGAAGGACAGCTCTCCCCAATCCCTGAATTTTTTAACACGAAAGTGTTTTATTCCGGGGTCCACCAAGACTTCACTGACGTATTTCCGTCACGGAAATACGTCATAGAACATAATACAAAGAAAGAAACCAGAAGAAAAAGTTCCACAAACATGCAAAATTTGGGAATCGAACCCACGACCTCTCGGTCCGCGACGATAGATCGCCGAGCGTTTAACCCATTGCGCCACAAACGCATTCGCAGAGAGCTACACAGACGCGCCTTATATATCTAACACTCCTCCGTGTACCCGCGCTCTTGCTCGGGGCGGTGCCGCCGCCTATGAGCAGAAAAGAGAAGTACTGCATTATGACACTAAAGCCCGGGATACATGGAGCGAACTTTCTCGACGAACTTCACGCGTCAAGTAACGACGCGGCGACACGACGCAGGATGTTTGCTGTGTTGCAATACATGCGGCGAACGCCGCCGCGCGTTGGCCGCCGTGTTGGCGGCGGTCCCGGCCGCCCGCTTCGAACTGAATTTGGCGTTGTCCTTGTAGAATTCACTTAGTTGGAAGCAAATGACTGCGTAAACGGCTTTCGCTTAGTCTCAGGCCGCTTCGACGACAGAGTATTATGGATAACCTTGAGTAGTTTTCGAGATCGCTTCTCGTTTCGAACGCGTCTAAGCCTAGCGAAAGAAATATCCGATGCCAACGCCATCTATCGGGGAAGTCGGGAGATAGGCATGACGACAGCATGTGGCCTCTGAGATCAGAAGATTTCTGTTGAAGGTTGTAGAGAGCTTGCACTGCTTGTCTGTTTCCTCGCAGATCAGCGGATATGGGATGTACAAATACAACGCGATTCCTGAGAGATCATACTAGGAACTACTCAATCGGTGCAGAGACATGCAGACACGGCAACACCAACGCGATTGCAGACGACGCGAAAAGGCGCGCGCGCGCGAAACACCAGCATGCATTGCGACCGGAACTAGTGCCTCCTGATTGGCTGTCGTCCACCGCTGCGCGCTAGACGCTTCCGGCGGCGGCGTTCGCCCGACGAAAATGTTTGGACAGGCAGATCGGCTGCGGACGGCAAATTTCTTGACGCCGGCCGTCGGACGTTCGCCGCCCGACGAAGTTCTTCGCTCGGACGCCGGTTATTCGCTCCATGTATTCCGGCCTTAACGCGCACCGACAGTGAACGCTTCGGTGGTCTCAGTACTACGACGCCTCGATGCCAGCATTCGAAGGGACGCTGGCATCAAGAAGCACTACCAACGCCACCTAGGTGGCGTTCACCGTACTCAGCACAGCGGAGCGTGGCCTCCGCAATTAGCTCTGAAAATGTTTCTGAAGTTGATCGCGGAGGCTGCAATTACGACGCGCTGTACGCGCTGATTTGACTCGGTGACGATTCAGTTACGTGCTTTGTCTTGCGCGTTGTATTAGTGTGTCAGTTACGTGCTTCGTCTTTCGCGTTGTGCTAGCGTGTGCAGCGTAGTGCAGCTTCCATATGCACGACGGTTGCTCATGGTCATCGACGTTGGTAGTCGTGATGGAGGAGACGTGCCACCAGGCGTCAGCGTGGGTGCATCAACGCCTAAGGGCGCTTTAGCCACAAAACACCAATAGACATTATATATCAATGTGCAATAAACATTACACTACTTCTGTGAAGACACGTTTCACTTTCGTGTTCTATACCGATTCCTATATAAGAGGGATCAACCACATTTTTTTCTTCTCGTCACTTTGTTGCACGTATTTCGCTTGGGTAGCTGGCACGAAGGAAAATTTTCTTGTTTCATATCCAGCGTTCATGTTGTGCTCTCTTTGGCGTGTTGTATTGTATGAGGGAACACCGGAATAAATGAACCGGAGTACCCCGTAAAGCTGGGAGTTAGGAACTTGAAGAAACGAATAATCTTCCTTTTCTAGTGTGAGCTGCGGGAAAAGAGCAAATACCTAATACAAAAAATCAACAACGCCACCATTGGTATACCAGCGTAGTTTATTTGGTGCCCTAGAAAATGGGAAGCGTGATTCCGGAACGTATATCCAAGGCAATTTCCGACGCAAATAAGCAAACACGAATTAAAGATTTACTCGCGAATTAGAAAAAAAATAGGCGATTGACATTTACAAATGCAAGCCGAAGCCTGACGAAAGTTTAGAAGCCGACACAACGAAAAAAAATTTAATTATGGGGTTTTACGTGCCAAAACCACGATCTGATTATGAAGCACGCCGTAGTGGGGGACTCCGGAAATTTGGACCACGTGGGGTTCTTTAACGTGCTCCTAAATCTAAGTACACGGGTGTTTTCGCATTTCGCCCCATCGAAATGCGACACAACGAAGACCAGCATGAAATCGGTAAAGTATTAGAAAAGAAAAGAAAATGCAAACGAAACCGAGGTCATTTCCGGTTGTCAAAATATGGAGAAATAAGCACACGCATCGACAAGACAAAACAAAAGGTGGGAAACCTAATAATCCTTATGTTCATGAACAAAAAAGTACACCAAAGCAAATACAAAAAAGGACATATTAAGGACAGCGATGCCGACTGAAAGTAAAATAAATGTACGAGAAGAAACGAAAAAGAAAATTTTGAGAAGTTATGCGTGGGGGGCCTAGGGGCTGAAGACCCTGACTTGGATGAACAGCGAAGGGCTTGGTTAGCGGGAAGGAGAAAAAAGAAAAGTTGGGAGGAAGTTTTCGTGCTCTTTCCTGGCACCTGCCGCACCACCCCTTTCCAGTTCTCCTCGGCGTCCCGTTCAGCCCTGCTCCCGAAGCAATCGCGCTCCGGCCCCAGTAGTGGCGGAGAAGCCGGTCTTCCAAACGCGTGGAGCAGCGGAAGCAGCACCTCTGCCGACAAGCTCGCCAGTTGCACAATGACGCTGAAGCCAGCCTCGGGGCCGTACGCTGCGCGGGAGCGCATGGCGCTCGCTCCGATGTGCGTGGCTGCTCCCACGTGCATTTTGTAACCATTGTGCGTCTCCTGCTATTGCGCGTCTCCAGCCAGTGCCACTGCTTTCTTTTCGACGTCGCTGCGCAAAGTGCCCTGCTACGATGAAGCTGTGATCTTGCCCGGGAGATTGTTCCGTTCCCAGCTCGGTCCCTGAGTTCCTCTGCGCGTCACCTGCTTTTCGCATGTCCGTCCAATCTGGAGAACCTGCTCGCCACGGCGGTCCACGGTAAACCGGAAAGTGGTGCCACCGCATGTCCTCGCACACAATTACTGCCTTTCGTGAATTTTCTACACCTTTCGGGCTTCCGTGCATCAGATTTTCCATATTCAGTGTCCCAGTGCTATAGGTTATCGATTGTTTCGTCATCGCTCTGGTAATCTGCAAGCCTCCTCGTTAGCTTTGCTGCTACAGCGACTGCTGCGATAAGGTACTGGTCTTGGGTTCGACCCTCTACTTTTTTTTTTTACTTGCGAAGCTTCCTTTCTGAGAAACTGGTATGGATTTCTTTTGTAGCTTCCCGCTACCGTCGGGTGGATGACAGTTATTCTCTTTCATCAACTTTCCACCAGCTTGCGGGCTTCTGAGAACTGTTGGGCCAAATTCATCGTCCCAGTAGTTCGAGTTGTCGAGTAATTCGCTCTCGCTCTTGGATTTGCTAGCCTCCTGGTTAGCTCAGACGTTAGGGTGACCAACCCATTGAGGCGTTGGTACGAGGTTCGAATCGTGAACCAGGAGGAACTTTTCTTCAACTCCAAAACTTTCGTTCTCAGAAACCCGCGGGGGTGTTGTTTAAGATTCGTGCCACAGTAGGGTTGATGACGATGTCTTACTTTCATGATCGCGTGATGAAGACAACACGTGACGCAGGAATGACGATAAGGAAATGACGACGCTGGCATAATATTGACAGGATGGCGGTGACAGGGCAATAATGGCGGCATGGAAACAAAGGATGTCGATGATAACGGAATGACGACGGCGGGTATGAAGGAGACGAACTGACGAACAAGGAATGAGAGCAACGACATGACGACGATATATTTTGTTGGAGCTCAGGTCAGCGCTTGCATTGGTCACCTGCCGTCCCAGGCTGCCTCGCTTTGCACTATATCTGGTACGGGTATGCAATATATCCGGAACGGAAATTGGGAAAAAGAAAGCAGCCAATAGCCAGCATCTGACACATACCCAGCGATATAAGCTGCTGTACAATTCGCAAGGCAGCATTAGTCAGCACCCGAGAAGTAGGAGGAAGAGGAAAATGCTTCGCCTTCAATGCGAACTACGCAGTGCCATGCACACTTAACCCTTGCCAATGCCAACCAGATCTTTTAGACACATGTGTACCTGCCGCAGTGGCTCAGTTAGCTAAGGCGTTGCGCTGCTGAGCACGACGTGGCGGGATGGAATTCCGGCCGCGGCGGCCGCATTTCGATGGAGGCGAAACGTAAAAACGCCCATGTGCTTACGTTGTAGTGCACGTTAAAGAACCCCAGGGTGTTAAAATTAATCCGGAGCCCTCCACTACGGCGTGCCTCATAAGCAGAACTGGTTTGGGCATGTAAAACCCCAGAAAGAAGAATAAGAACACACATGTGACTTCTCACCAGACACGTGCGAGACACGTGGCGCCCGTAGTTTTATATGCGGTGGTCGGTGATGGCGGCTGCATCAGTTTTGTCCACCACCTTGGCTGGGTGTTGTCCGCTGCGCAGAGATGCACTGTTTCGCTCTGCCGGCTCACGAAAGCTTCCATGATCCACGGAATCTGCATAATTTTAAAGCGATCGCATTGTTTAGCTTTTTAGCAAAATGCCGTGGTCGTCCATGTTTTAATCGCACATGCAAGCCTCTCAATGGATGTTTTGATTTGTCTGCCTCTGTGCATTCGAATTGAGATAACGTGTGATTTAAAAACGGCGTTGCCTCGGTACGATTCGGTAAAGCGAGGCACAAAGGCGCGATTAGGGTATGTACAGGAGATCTTATGCAACGGTAGATGTAGTACAGGATAAAACAGATGATTCCGCAGACATAAAAGTAATGAGCCTAACGACGATCGCGTTGAGTCTTCGTTCAAGAAGTAAAGGGAGCGTTTTTTAGGAGGTAACAGCGCAACCAACAATGGAAACCGAAGGAGGATACAGATACGCCGCTGCTTTAAAGTAGAATCTGTATAGTAGTCATGCATAAACTCATGTAGAGCACTTATCAACGGCAATAGTTTTCAGCGCACAAAAAAAAGCCAACAGCAAGGAAATGAATATCAATTTTTGGAAAGCCAAATCATAAGGTCATTGTCGTATGGGCAGTGGTGCCGTTGTGCGGGAGTCTGTAATAGCTAATAGCCTGAAGCTATTAGCTGTACCCTATTACTGACAGCCTTTTTTTTCATTATCAAAGATGTCATTCTCGTTCTAAAGCTCTTTCTTGTCGCTACAGGGCACAATGTAAACTCGGTCATCGAGGTGGTCTGACCGGTATGCAGCCATTCCGCACGGACGTAACTATTCCACCCAGCACTGTCTCGCCACTGCACATAAAACAGACATTTCATGGCCAAGCACGGATAGCAAAGACCGGATAGCCACAGCATGACAGGCTTATACGGGGACGTCACATATACCTGCCTTGCGATAACAGATCCCGATCCCCGGTGAGCCAAGACATCCCTGCATTCGGCACAGTGTAGGTGGGATTTAACGCACAAATTGTGAGAACTAAACTCACGAAGTTCACGAAACTCACTATGTTGCATCTCATGATGCAATATAGAGCGAAATAATTACATATATATGTATACATATACACTAAACATTGGTTCAGTCAACGCATTTTACTTCAATATACTTTCATACAGAGAACATTTTATTTCACACGCCATTAAAGAAAACAAAAGCAAAAAAAAAAACATGGGCGGTACGCACTCTTGCTTATCATCTCAAATGGGAAAGAAATGGCGCTTCGTCTCTCTTATCCAAACGCGCCTAGACTATTTCTTTCTAGATTGCATAATGGCGTTGCCATGAAACTGCGTTTCATATAACAGCAGACTATCTTGTCAAACGTTTTCCATTCGATGTACATAATCTAATCGTCAACTGCAGTATTACTCGTTCTGGCCTCCGAAATGAATGCAGAAATGGCAATGTTCTCAGAGTTTGTGTGCAGGCCAAAGCCTTGCACTAAATGCATAGCACTCTCGTTGCGCGATAGCTCAATGCTTGCGCGCTCGACTCCCAAATGCACATTGCTTCCTGGCACGGGTTCAAATCCCATTGGACGCATTTGTGGAGACAAATAGTTTTTCTTCACGCTGTGGCAATGGTGAAGCTGGGGATGATGACCTGGCCTGGTGACGAAAGAAATAATCGTTGTCTTTCGTCTATGACGATAGCACTCGTCGTCGTCAGCTATACTGCATATTTCAGAATAGGAACGGCAATGAGTGCCACCAACGAGTGCCACCAATCACACCACCAGTGGTATTGCTGTGTATTTCAAATATACTGTGCTAGGTCTATCTTGAGCTTCCTACGTGAGGCCTACAATGCGGCTGACCGCGGCGATCACAGCACTTAGTAAACCAACTTTATACGTAATCAGAATCAATTCCACCATTGTAAACAATATCCACTGGACACTGCATAAAAACGAAGCGATGGATGAAGACCAAAGAGTAAAATTTGCTTTCATCACCATGTGGTCTGTAAGGCAGAGTGGTATAAAACAAAAAAAGAAAACCACTGTTATTGACTACGCAGGTTTCGTATAAAGTCCAAGGGCGATAAAATCGTCGCCGCGCGCCGTATGCGCATGCGAAAGCGCGCGGGGGACGCGCGCTATCATGGAGAGCGAACGCACGGCGGAAAGCAAACGCGACCGTCGCGCGAAAGGCCGTGGGGGTATGAGATGGAGGGAGGCGGGGCGACGCTGTGCTCCGGCACCAAAGGCGTATCTTGCAACCGGACGCAAGGGGAACTTGCCACTCAATCTCCCACGCGAAAGCAAGAAAGCGGGAAGCCAGCGCGGGAGGGAGGCAGGGGGAGGGGGGTGGGGGGGGGCGCAGCTTCTACTCTGCCAAAAACTGCGCTCGTAGTTTGCCCGGCAGTGACGGTCGCCCGCACCGTCTCTTATCTCCACACGGCTCTGACCTTTGTATGCGCTGTGCATTCGCCACTCAGTTTCCATTGAAGCGATAGACCGCACGAACCTTCGCCCGCTGCGGCGGTTGCTGCCAGAGTTTTGACAGTCATTGTCTGCGGTCATTCAGTGGGATCTATTCATGTTTGCGTGTGCGCGCTGACACCACGCTTGTTAATTCAGTTAGTAAGCGAATGTGTCCAAGTTTATGCAGCCGATAAAACTACTATCCCTACTCCGAATAGCTCTCTACTAATTTGCTATGCAATTGATGCTTCGCCTTTCGGGCTAAACTGCGACATTTTTTTTTCTTTCCATCGCTTTTTGCGCGGTCCTTAATTTGTTCTCGAGCTTCTTTGTTAATCTCCGAATCTCTGCCCCATATGTTTTCGCTGGTACAATGCAATTATTCTACACATTTCTTTTCAACGACAGTGGTAAGCTACCAGTCAGGTATTGGAAGTGCCTGCCGTATGCACTCCAACACAATTTTATTCTTCTGCAGACTTCCTGCTCATGATCAGGGTCCCCTGGGAGTAATTGACCTAGATAAACGTACTCCTTTAAAGACTCGGTTTGACTGGGGATCCTGCCTTCTTGTTCCCTTGCTAGTCTATCGAACATTCTGCATATTAATGTTCAACCCCACTCTTACACTTTCTCGGTTAAGGTCCTCAATCACTCGTCGTAATTCGTCCCCTTGTTGCTGAATAGGCGAATGTCATCTGCAAACGGAAGGTTGCCGAGATATTCGCCGTTGATCCTCACACCTAAGATTTCCCAGTCTAAGAGCTCGAATACCTCTTCTAAGCATCTTGTGAATAGCATTGGCCATGAGTGAGGAATGTGGCCATTGCCAAATTATTTTTCTCCCCCAAGAACGATCTTGTACTCAGGTAATCTCAAGAAGTGCGGAGTAGAAGATGCTAGTCATCGCAGCAAGAGCATGCGCAGAGATGATCAATAGGCTGCTGACACCGGCAACGGTCGCATGAAGGTGTTTCACTCACCACTTTCGAGAACGAATAGCGCTTTGTGAATGCCACAGCGAGCCATCGCGCCGCCAGTCGAGTATCTCAAGGATCCATTAAATATCTCTGCCTCTCTGTGACCCAAACTAAGCGACAAGGGATACAGTATCGTTGCATAGTGTGGTAGCTGGAGATTCATGGAATGGTCCAAAGACGCAGGCAGTTCCAGTCGGCTTCATTGGCGTTTATAGAAACGCACGAATCACCTTTTGAGGCTGCTGACGGCTCCAATGCGTGCGTAGCCACCGCACAAAGTGCTTCGTTCACCATGATGGCAACAGAAACTCAAGCAGTGTCCCATTAAATTCCTTGAGTACGTTTCACAATGTTTTCCAATGCAGATAACGCAACGTCAGTGTCCCATTTCGAACACATCCACGAGCAATTGGAGCCGTACGCCAATATCATAAACAACGCAGAGAATGTGGTAAGTGTGCATAGCGGCGAAATTAGCCGGCTCATCCAATTTACAGTGCTAATAGATTTTGAACAGCAAGTTCCAGACATGGACCACTCACCGGCTTCAGAGAAAAAGGAGTCACCTAGGAATAAACTTGCAACTCCGCAGGACACATTACCTACATCCCAGTAATGAGGTTCTAATGACGGGCTCGTCTGAAAGTGACATTTCTTGATTACGTAGAAGTAATTTTACAAACTCGCTCTCTTAACATGCCATTATTCAAACGAAGTGGATAAATCGTACATTAGTGTTAAATGAAACAGAAAATTGACGCAGCCAACATCAATCAAATGTACAAAAATCAATTTACTTTCGAGATGGCCTGGTTTGAAAATTATGATGGCTTTCACAGAGCCTGTAGAAAAATTCAACTACTATCCTGGTCTCATTTTGATCAGTTTTGTTCTTAACATTGTAAGGGTTGTCAACATAGTTTTTTTGTTCTTTGCGTGGTAGGTTGCACATTACGAAGGACAGAAAGAAGAGGCTAAATGCGAGTAATAGTCTCGCATACGTAAAAGTGCCCGCTATGCTAACGATTAGGTGTTGAGCCTTCCACTTTCTCTTCCCTACTCCGGAGCGGCAGTGTGTGTGTGAAAACTTTTTATTTACAGAAGTCTTGAGGCTCGACTCTTTCAAACCAAGGCGGGCCACAACGGCGTTGGCACCGTTAGCTAGGCCCAGGCCTTCAGTGACATCATGGGCCCTCTGGACAGCCCGTAACTGATCTTGAAACGATGAGCTCTGTAGCATCTTCTTCCAATGTCCACATTTTTTTTTCTCATTGTAAGAGGATATCGTTGTGAGAGGTTATCAGCTCAACTGCTTTCATATAGTGCAGTTTCTTGGACTCATTCAGGTGTTAGTCGTGTCAGCTCATGAAAACGCGTAAAGCCAGAAAGGAGATATGTAAACAGCAAATATGTCTAAACCGAATATATCTCTAAACGTCCGCAGCCCGAAATATTACTGCGACAAGGAGTGAATTTTTTACAGTGCGCTGATTTTTCATTGCTTCTTTTATATTTTATGCATGGGTAAATGGCATATGGTTACTTCAGCACCAAAGATTCCTGTCGCTCAATCTAACATCGTTCAGCACCTGTTCTAACACCTGTTCCCAATGTACTGAGAGGAAGCGTATCTATCGGTGAATAATAAAAAAAAAAACACGAATGCGAAGTACCCTTTTTCTTTTTTGTGGCTCGTAGTGCTACGGTTTCTGATCTATTGCCACTTATGAACCTACCTCGAACTTTGAAACTGTTCGAATAACGGTGAAGTAATTATATTTTTCTGGGACTGTTCAAATACTTATTTAAATGAATAAGTTGTTCGGTGATACTTGAAATAAACTAGGCTCAATACATCAGCTTTGGTGTCATGTCTGTCGGAGCATTAGTCACTTCGCCTCCTTTTTGATGGTGCATAAGCTCGGTGTTGAAGTCGTCATTTATTGTATCTTACTTGTCGTTTTTCGCTCGAGCATAATTTTTTTAATTCGCTTAGTAACCATCTCAGATTAAGAATGTGCACTTTTCCATAACTCTAAAAGCAATATTCTGTCGTATGCAACTTATAAAATGGTGCTATTATGAACATGCGATGGGGCTTCACTTTTTAAAGGGATACGGACACAAAAGTTGGCGGGTGGTTTTTTGCGTTGGAACAAAAGTTTAACTGTTGAAAATGACGCATACAACAAGCTGCTTTGAAAAAAGCATAACGAGAAACATTTTTATTTCGATTTTCTGGCGCACCTTGCCTCCAAGCGGCCGCCGGCAGAAGCTCAAATTGGACGTCATAACACCCTACCGCGCGCGCGCGTGCGGTCAAAGTCGGCCACAGCCGCCGCAGTGTTTTCGGAGGTGTCGGTCCCTTGCAGCGTTTGTTTAACCCCTTTCGGTGATCTTCGCACGTGGTCGGTCTGAAACATTATCCCCGTCGGTGCTCCACGCAGGTGGTGCGTCTTACATGCGCTTTCCCGCGGTTGTAGTTCGGTATTGACGCGTTCGTCGCGGCGGAAGGAAATGCCCAGATATTGCTGTTATAACAGCATCGTCGGTCGTGACACGCCGTTAAACACGTTTCCCAGAGACGAGAAGGTGCGTAAACTTTGGATACCTGCCTGTCAGCCATCACGCCCAGCCTGGAGACCTCTAAAAATTACTTCATTTGCGCGGACCACTTCGTCGACGATGATTATGTGACCAGCCCGGCTGTTCTGAAAAGCCTCGGCATGCCACTCAAAAGGCAACGCCTATAGCCTGACGCTGTGCCATCGGTCTTCTCACGAAAACGCAAGGCAGAAATGATCAGCGGCGCGTTTGAGAAGAGGAGGTGATAAGATGTCGGTACTGTTTTCACACTGCCTTCTTGAGCAGTGTGAGGGCGAGGCTGGGGCGAGATGCCCGAGGCTGGGCACGAATGCAGTAATGTCTTTAAAAATGTTGGCAAAGCATAGTAAAACAATGCAAGGCTAGCGAGCGCGAGCGTGACTCACGAGATCAGTCCTACATGGCAGCGGGGCAGACACACACAGCTCTGCTTCTCCACAGGCTAAAAGCAGGAAAAACTGGGGAGAACGCCAGTCAGGTGCTGCCATCTGTCGGTCGGCTGGTTAAGTGGACGTGAGAGTCTCGGAGGTACTGATACCTCACAGCAGTGGCTCACGTCGACGGCATAAACTACTATTCAGTCATCCACGCAGTGCTGAAGTACCCCGCAGCTGCCTCGCCTGCGTGCGCTCTTGAAAAAGCAAGTGTACAGAGGAAATGACATAATTCTTGCACAAGTGTCTGGTGTAGAGCAAAATCTTCGCGCTACGGTTCGCGAAAACCTGACCAGCCCTTCCACGGCCGCCTGCTCTTCTTCGTCGCTTAACGCGGAAGGCTCGTAGCCGTAAGCGGTAATATTTCTTGCCAAGTTGGAATGGTCCTCCTCTTCAGACATGTACTCATCGCTGGTAGAAGCACTAGAACTCGAATCCATGCTCACGATGGCGGCATCGGCGCGCTTCGAATGACCGCGGCCGGCTGGCTATTCGACGAAGGTGTCGTGACGTCACGCCTTCCAGCTCCCGCGGGTCGGGCGGCGAGGCGCGCGATCACAAAAACGCCTAAATAAAACGATCGGCTGAAAAATGAGCTAAGTGACTACTTCTTTTCAGTGTAATCACACACTGAGGATTCATTTTAAGCATTTTCGTAAAATTTTCAGATTTTGTGTTCATATCCCTTTAAACTCACAATGCTCAAAGAAACCAATAAAAAGGGTTACATCACCTCGCAAATTTTCGTCAAAATGTGGACCTTCATACCTTTCATTCTACTGTTTATAAGCTATGCAAATTGTTTAACAGCGACCGTTAGAAAAAGTGCATGATCACACAACGATACAGTACTTTTAGGTCAATAACAAGTAATTTTCATCGATAGTGATAGAAAGAAATGTCAGGCCGAATGATAACGTTGGCACCACACACAAATCAAAACAATGAAGCTAAGCATACAAGTCTACAAGGAAATCACCAGGACACCTAAAAAACATACTGATTGCCCGTCATTGAACGTATGAAACAAAAACTAATCACGAGGAACGCGGGCAAGATTGCTATGAGCAGTCTAAGCAAAATTAATGGGGAATAAGACAGTGAAGTAAGAGAATAAAAAATGAGCATGCTAATGGTTGTGCGGGCGCACTCTAGAGTACAAAAATGTGTGCGTTACTGATTCTGTTCATTTGTTCACGTGCCTTACTGCTTTCGGTAGGGCATCTCATGATCCTTTCATGCGTCTTTTCCATGCTGAACGAATTGAGCTCGCCTGTATTTATTTTAGGGGATTGCTTTACTAGGAATTTCAACTATTGCTTTATTTTGGTTCACTAGGAGAAGATATAGAAGTTACCCTAATCTGTTACATTTTACTTCAAAGTCATGCGACATCTAAGTCAATTTATAGTCCTGTAACAAGTTCACATGCCAATGTAAAAACTTAACGGTTTTCAAGTCAGAAGTAGTAGCTTAGCATTCCTTTCAATGGGAAAAACTAATTTTATGCTCATTCTTGATCTTCTTTAAGGTATGACGAAGCAGATGTCTAGAAGTGAGAGCAGTTCCTATGTGCGTAATTCAATTCATGGACTCACTTTTGGATAGAATGGAAGTGGAACGCCTTTCAGCCTCTTACCAACTACAGGGCGACCGAACATGTCCCCTGGTTAACCTCTTTGTCGTTCCTTTGCTTTTATCTCTCCCTCTCACCGATGATGACGCAAGCTCAGCCAGCCAGTGTACCTGATAGAGAAGGAACAGGTGTCACCTATCTTCATTTGGGGTTACTGTTATTCGCCACGCGCCGCTTATCGCTTGCAGGTCTCTCAGGCAAGCGGTACCGATGTACTTGTGTGGTTCTGTACACCTATAGTCATAGTTGGATCGTTAATTGCAGATTACAACACGTTATTCTCTCGCTCTACGCTGGCTGCTTCATCATCTCCTGCTTTATTTGACCGGCAAGTTGTTACAGCCTGTGAAACAATCAGTAGCCCCTTCCCTGTCAAGGAAATGGGGGTAAGCAGAGCTTGTCATGTGTTTCTTCGCTGTTCCTCCAAACGAATTGCACTGAAGAATACCACGTTGTACTCGAACCACAACCTCTCACACGCACTGCAGCTGGCTTCGAAGTTCCACTTGCGAAACTCGCATCTAAACTTGGCCATCGCACCGAGGAAGTTGGCGGTAGCATTGCCGAGACGTGCACCACCTTCGTCGTGTTCCTAGAAGGCTAGACGACGCTGACATGTGGCCTCAACATCGCGCTCCCACAAAACGGAGTCGGCGGCTCTTCGCTCACGTTTGGCCTCAACATCGCGTTCCCTCAACTCGGCGTTGGTCGGCTCTTCGCTGACGTTTTGCCTTGGCTTCTGAAGCCATCACGCTAGAATCGGCATGTCAACGGTGAGCTCTTTCCCGAGCGCCTTCATTCTGGATGTATTTTTATAATATTGCTTCAAAATTAAATATGCCGTTACGGTAAGACAACGAATGTCTCATGCCCCCTTAAGCAATGGCTCATTGGCCCGTAAACTCGGCTTCCCCATTACGACAAAAGAAGAGAAGTGAAATTCTACGCTGGAATGATAAGCGGCAACGCAGGCGGTTACGGAATTAGACAACGACGACGAACGCGGCAGCAGTGGCACGAGTACGAGCGCAAACCAGGCGGTGCGACTGCGTTCACAAGAAATCCGTGCAGAGGCGGGGCCTCACCCCGATGACCGTCTCACCATTTTCTTTTTTTTTCTCTTTTGTTTCGCGGCGCGGTCGGTTGTGCCCCGGTGCCGGGCGCCGACGCGAAGCGGTGCCCGTTGGGGTGTTGCTACGCTGCGCTTCGCAGCACCCCAATTAAAAACACTGCATATCCACGAAGTGAATGATGATGAGTGGGCGAAGCACCGGGGTATCATTCGGGTAAGCGTGAATCCTCCGTACATGCGAGAGCACGGGAAGCGGCGGCAAAACGCCGGAAGCGTTCTCTACGTGAGGTTGGTGGCGCCGATGCTCGGTTCAAGCGCGACGCCGGCAAGCGGACCCAGAGGCGGCAAAACGCCGGAAGCGTTCTCTATACCTGAGGTTGGTGGCGCCGATGCTCGGTTCAAGCGCGAGCTTCGCAAGCCCTCAGCTCCGGGTCCGCGTGTCGGCGTTGCCGTTTTGCTGCAGCTTCCCGCACCCTAGACTTCGGGTCCGCTTGTTGACTGCATCACCGTGATGCAGCAGCTTTGCGAGCCCTCGACTCCGATTGCATTTGATCCGCCACTCTCGCCTTTTCATCCATAGCGGGCGCGCCGTTATCATCCATGGCTGAAGAGAGAAAGAGAGCGCGCGTCGGGAACGAACGCCCTTGTGCACCGCAGCGCCCCTAGCGGTCTCCATGCAAACCAGAGCTACGGACGACGGACGACGAGGGACAAGGCTCGGCCCTAAGGTGCTTCACCCCTAAAAAAATACTGCTGCAGGCAGGTAGACTGCTCCCTCCCTGATAGTGAGATTAAATTTTGTATCATCAAAACAGTGATGCGTTTATTTAGGAATACCATCGATCCCTTAACAGCAGCCGCAGTTGTGCCTAGTCACCATCAGCCCAGCGTGTTCTCCGTTCCGCCAGCGGCGTTCCAGAGAAGAAAAAAAAGAAGAAAATGGTGATGCGTCAGAATGGTCTTTGCCTGAGCTCGTTGGTTGCACATAGCACAAATGGTTTCCAGCAGAACGTATGGACACGGACAGAAAGGGACGACACACGCTGGACTAGCAACTGAATGTTTATTCTCGGTTTCCCACACCTTTTATAGCACAAGAGAGCCAATGCTTTTTCCTTTTGTCATGCCGGTTATCCGTCTTTCAGAGCGAAATGTCGTCTTTGCGCAAGTAGTTTTTTTTTTTTTCTGTTAGTAGTATCGATGGTGTAATGATGCATGATTACCCGCTTCTATCAATGGCCATGGCTTCTAAAATGTCTAAAAGCCTGCGAAAGTTACACCTGTCAAATTTATTTCTATTGGGCTGCATGTGACATTGGCGAACGGTGCACACTGTATGATTGGAGACAAACAATATAGGCACTGTTAACTTATGCTATACTGTAAAGCCTCCCTACCTAGAGTGGGCACAGGAATGGCGCTACAGCCAACATGGCTGACATTCGTTCCTTCCACTTCATACAGGCCGTGACTTGGTTCGTGGGATTCCTTGGCCATGGTGTGGGTTCTGCGAGTGCCCCCGCCGCCTACCTGCTTGTGCCTAAAGTGGTCCGCCCCTCGCTGATCACCGGCGCCACTGGAAGCACTTTCCTCGGCCAAACTGGGACAGCCCCATCGACAAGAAGATCAGTTGCAACCGAACTTTTAAAGGCCCCGCACTACACTCCGGCTTCAGTGGGCACAGGAGTGGCGCTACAGCCAACATGGCTGACATTCGTTCCTTCCACTTCATACAGGCTGTGACTTGGTTCGTGGGATTCCTTGGCCATGGTGTCGGTTCTGCGAGTGCCCCCACCGCCTACCTGCTTGTGCCTAAAGTGATCCGCCCCTCGCTGATCACCGACGCCACTGGAAGCACTTTCCTCGGCCAAACTGGGACAGCCCCATCGACAAGAAGATCAGTTGCAACCGAACTTATAAAAGGCCCCGCACTACACTCCGGCTTCAGTGGGCACAGGAGTGTCGCTACAGCCAACATGGCTGACATTCGTTCCTTCCACTTCATACAGGCCGTGACTTGGTTCGTGGGATTCCTTGGCCATGGTGTCGGTTCTGCGAGTGCCCCCGCCGCCTACCTGCTTGTGCCTGAAGTGGTCCGCCCCTCGCTGATCACCGACGCCACTGGAAGCACTTTCCTCGGCCAAACTGGGACAGCCCCATCGACAAGATCAGTTGCAACCGAACTTATAAAAGGCCCCGCACTACACTCCGGCTTCAGTGGGCACAGGAGTGTCGCTACAGCCAACATGGCTGACATTCGTTCCTTCCACTTCATACAGGCCGTGACTTGGTTCGTGGGATTCCTTGGCCATGGTGTGGGTTCTGCGAGTGCCCCCGCCGCCTACCTGCTTGTGCCTAAAGTGGTCCGCCCCTCGCTGATCACCGGCGCCACTGGAAGCACTTTCCTCGGCCAAACTGGGACAGCCCCATCGACAAGAAGATCAGTTGCAACCGAACTTTTAAAGGCCCCGCACTACACTCCGGCTTCAGTGGGCACAGGAGTGGCGCTACAGCCAACATGGCTTACATTCGTTCCTTCCACTTCATACAGGCCGTGACTTGGTTCGTGGGATTCCTTGGCCATGGTGTCGGTTCTGCGAGTGCCCCCGCCGCCTACCTGCTTGTGCCTAAAGTGGTCCGCCCCTCGCTGATCACCGACGCCACTGGAAGCACTTTCCTCGGCCAAACTGGGACAGCCCCATCGACAAGAAGATCAGTTGCAACCGAACTTATAAAAGGCCCCGCACTATACTCCGGCTTCAGTGGGCACAGGAGTGGCGCTACAGCCAACATGGCTGACATTCGTTCCTTCCACTTCATACAGGTCTGTAATGACACTTCCCTTTATGCTAAACGTTCTAGCAATCGATGTCTTCTGCTACTCCCATGCCCCAAAGTGTTGTGTGATTTGAGTGATGAATGCTTTTTCGTAATATGCCAATTGCTTTGTTGTGGTGACATTGAAACCAATCCTGGCCCTGACGACAACTCGCAAAAAGAAATCTTAGAGCTTTTAAAAGACTTGAAACGCCAGACGAGCAGTCTAACTCAGGAGCAGGCGGATCTGTTGACTGCCGTAAACGAAGTCAAGGAGGCACAGAAATCGCTAGAAGATAAGTTTGCCTTGATGGGGGAAAGGTTGCTGAAAGTCGAGGCCAGAATTGGTACCATTGACCGTATTGAAAATGCTGTTCATGTCGCGCAGAAATCTATTTCCGATATAACGCGAGAAAATAACGACAACTTTCGCCTAAATGAGCTTGAGGACAGGTCTCGCCGCAACAACCTCGTTTTCTTTGGTGTAGCTGATAATAATGAATCATGGAGCAAAAGTGAAAAGATAATCGGCCTTCTAACACAACACATTGATAGCAATTTAACCTCAGACGCAATTGAACGAGCACACCGCTTAGGTGGACCCTACCAGGAAAATAAGTGCAGACCGCTCATTGTCAGGTTTTGCAACTTTAAAACTCGACAGAACATTCTCTTTCAGCGCTCGAAACTCAGGTCGTGTAACGTATCCGTAACCGAAGATTTCTCGTTTGCTACTCGTCAGGCTCGCAAATGTTTGATTAATTTTGCTAAAGCATTACCTGAGTCGCCTGCTTACCACCTTCGATATGATAAACTGTTTGTCAATGACACGTGCTATACGTATGATCGCAGTAGCAGTAGCGTGCGTGAACGAAGTCGCAATCCTGTTTCAAACGACAGCAGTGATTATGCAAATAGTGATACCAATGGACCTGCCTCTAATACACGCGCTCGCTCGCACCATGGTAATTCGCAAAAACGCCATCCCTCGCGTACACTGAAATAACAATTGACGAGGGGAAGTGGTGACTTGTCCTCTTCATGTTTATCGGTTCCGGTTTTATTTACTAATGTTAGGAGCATCATGAAACATCGTGATGAACTTGACATCGGTATATCCTCGTGTGATGCAGATTTAATCGTGCTAACGGAAACATGGCTGAACCCGCGAGTGCGCAGTAGCGAACTTTTCCTGACGAACAAGTCCTATGATGTATATCGCTGTGAGATCGGCAGGGCGGCGGTGTTTTGATAGCAGTAGCGCAAGGCATCCCGTCGTTTCGTGTGGACACTGAATCAAATCTAGAAATAGTGTGGGCGTGTCTTACGCTGAATAAAAATACTCGAATCGTATTAGGAGCCTGCTATCGCCCCCCCAATGCCGCGTCAAGTTTCGTTGATGACCTACATGATGTCGTAAATGTTATTGTTAGCCGGTATCCTTCCTCTCCAATCATTCTTTTAGGGGACTTTAATTAACCGAACATCACGTGGTCGGATGGAATTCCACTACTTAACCCATTCTCGTCGCACTGTCAGGATTTCTTAGACATGTGTGCATGCTTTAATTTCACGCAGATGGTAACAAAGCCTACCAGAATTACCGCAGATACATCTAGCACATTAGACCTTATTTTGTCTACACACCCACTTCTCATTTCAACACTCACGCACTTGCCTGGTTTTAGCGACCACTCGCTGCTCCACTTCGACATTAACATGTCTTTTTCCCGACAGAAAAAAGATAAGAAATTTATCCGTGACTACAAAAAAGCAAATTTTTATATTAATAATCATGAACTGTGCACATATTTTGATGCTTATGTCATTGATTTTCATACACGGAATGTCGAAGAAAACTAGCTTGTATTTCGAAATAAAGTCGCGCAGCTTATCACTACATACGTTCCACTGAGACGCATTCAGTGCAATAAAGCGTCACCTTGGTTTAACAAAGAGCTAAAGCGTCTGTCCAATAAAAAAAAGCGCCTGTTTCGTTCAGCAAAGTTACGAAGAACAGGAAATCACTGGGAAGCATATAGCAATGTTGAAGTCGAGTACCGCACAGCACTCTGTCACGCCAAAGATTATTACTTTACTAATACTCTCCCAGCCCTCTTATTAGGTAATCATAAAGCATTTTGGAGAAGCGTAAATGTGACGGAAACTAGCGTTATTTCTCTTAATAATTCTGAAAATGAACCAATACCACCCGAAGAATGCGCCTCAGTGTTTAACAATGTTTTTTCGCACAATTTTTCTTCATGCCCAGTTGGCTGTGTTAATTATGTCACATCATGATTATCCTTTGATGTCCCCTATCATGTTCGAACACTCTGGAATAGTACACCTAATCGACTCGCTAAAGATTTCTTCGTCTTGTGGAACTGACAGTATCAACTCTAAATTTCTAAAACAAACTAAGCATTCCTCATCTTTGTTCTTGGTTAAACTCTTCCAGCAGTCGCTTGATCATGGTATCCTTCCTCTTGATTGGAAGATTGGGAAGGTGGTTCCTGTTCATAAATCAGGCAGCAAACATTCTCCATTAAATTATCGGCCCATTTCGCTAACAAGTATCCCTTGCAAACTGATGGAGCACGTATTGTACAGTCATATCTTTAACTTTTTGGAATCAGTCTTTCTTTACATCATCACAGCACGACTTCAGGCGTTCGTTTTCTTGTGAAACTCAATTACTTCTTTTCACTCACCGCTTGCACTCTATACTAGACAAGAATTCCCGAATCGATTGCGCCTTTCTAGACTTCTCGAAGGCTTTTGATAAGGTTACTCACGTGCTGCTTATGCAGAAACTTTCCTCTTTAAACCTGGATCATAATGTACTTACATGGCTTGAATACTTCCTAATCAATCGCCGACAGTACGTTTCTGTCAACGGTCATGATTCACCCTTAATTAACGTAGCATCAGGAGTTCCGCAGGGCTCTGTTTTAGGTCCATTACTTTTTCTAATATACATTAACGACTTGCCCGATTGTGTGTCATCTTCAGTTCATTTATACGCCGATGACTGTGTATTGTATCGTGAAATTCGTAATAATGACCAGGAAATTCTACAGACTGATCTAAATAACATTGCCGCTTGGTGTAAAAACGGGCACATGGAACTAAACCCCAAGAAGTGCAAGCTGATGACTGTTACAAGACGCGACGTGTGTGTGCCTGCATATATGCTTAACCACGTCCAGCTAGAACATGTTTCATCCTACCGTTGTTTAGGTGTAACTATATCATCTGACTTATCCTGGAAATGTCACATCGACTCCATAATAAATAACGCAAATCGTATGTTAGGCTACTTGCGGCGAAACTTTAACAAATCCCCTTCATCAATGAAACTACTATTGTATAAAACACTAGTCCGATCTAAGCTGGAATACGCTGCTGCCATTTGGGACCCTTACAATGCTACTCTTGTTAATTCTCTTGAAATGGTTCAGAATAATTCCACTCGTTTCATTCACTCAAACTACGATCGTACTTCTAGCATAACTCTTATGAAAAGGAACTTGTGTCTACCATCTTTATCGCTGCGCAGAAAGGCTTTTCGCTTATGCCTTTTTTATAAAGTATTTCATCATCATATTCTTAGCAATGAGCTCATTCTAGCACCTACTTATCTGTCATCGCGAGTTGATCACCGTCATAAAGTAAGAGACACTTTTTGTCACACAAACAGGTTTTTATATTCATTTATTCCCCTTACAACGAATGACTGGAACCACCTTCCTGATGCTATCGTGTCAATCGAAGACAGTGCACTTTTCCGCCGATCATTGTTTGCTTTTTTTCAACTGCGACCATGCACGTGGCCACACGTGCTGTATTTGCGCAAGCGCTGTCGCGCCGTATTTTTAATTTTTTTTTATTTTGTTCCGTTCATATGTCGCTAGATTTATATAATTTGCATATCATAGTATTCTTGTTATTTGATTTCTTAATGATTCCGTGCACTGCACATGTCGCTTGCTTTTTATAAATCCGTAGTAATCATTGTTGTTATTCGCATGTATCCCATCCCCTCTATAATGCCTTGGCGCTTGAGGGTATGTGAAATAAATAAAATAAATGCCTTCTCTAGTTAGCATTAACATTTCGTCTGCATATATAAACCGAAATGTGGGTCTACAATAAATAAATAATAAACGAGAAATCTGCCTACGCTTCCTTCATGTCCTTTAAGGCAACATCTCCAAGCGCAAGTAAATCATGTAGGACTGAAAGAAAAACTATGCCAGGATGACTATCGACGTGAATGTGATTAGCAGTGAAGCAATGCAGCGACTTATCGTGTTGCCACCGTGTCATGTATAATGCGTGTACTAGAGCACTGCACGGGCCAATTTTTTTCAGCCCGGGCCCGGCCCGGGCCCGTTTTTACGTTGGGCTGCCCGCCCGAGCCCGACCAAAAGTTTTATGGCGACACCCGGGCCCGTCGCGGGCCCGGAAATAATCTACGTTACCCGCCCGGCCCGTCCCGCCACCCCATTACCTCAGGCCCGAACCCGGCCCGAGCCCGGCTCGAAACCGGCCCGAGACCGAAAAAGACGTTTTTCAGAGTCGACACGCGTGAGGATAACTCGCTGCACGTTACATGCACACCACCAGAAAGTCCGAGCCCGGCCCGGGCCCGCGTCAAAAAACCCGAGCCCGGCCGGGGCCCGGGTCAAAAAGCACATGCCGTGCCTGAGCCCGGCCCCAGCCCGTGAAAAAACTGCCCTACGCGGACCGGCCCGGCCCACGTGCAGTGCTCTAGCGTGTACTGCAGCTGTGTTAATTTCTCGTGCACCCCTCTGGGAATGCTGCGCCTTCTAGCAGCGCTGATGGCGCAGCGTGTCATACCACGTAACATCCACTCGCGGAGCTTGTCTGAATATTTATTAACGCGATAGCGTTAAAGGCCCCTTGTCGCAGAAAATCCGGCGTCGATATCGACGGCGCTGCCTGTTAGAGAAAAACCATCCAGATCTACGCATCCCGAACGATGCAGGCCCTCCACGTGGCCCATAGGCGTTACTGAAATAAATTTCTCAGATTAAAATCCTCAGAAAATTCGTGAAGCACGACTTACACACCACCTTCAAACACGATAGCAGTGGCTTGGAATTTGAATATACGATGAAACGTAATTCTGTTCCGCGGAAACTGACACAAACCTCTTTTCCAGCTGCCGCTCGAGGTATTTCCTTAGTGGGAGCGGCGCGCTCGATCAGCTAGGTTGCTTGCAAAACCATCCAGATGGCGCTCGCCACCGCGGCAGCGGCGGCCCCCGCCGTGCGGGGGAAAGAAAATAAAGAAGCAGAAAGCTCGTATTTGTGCATTGCGTTCGCCGCCAGCATTTGCTGGTAAATATTATGGTTACAAAAGCTGCAGTTGCTGGGAAGTGTGAGAAGCAGTCAGGGATCTTTGAATGCTATCACATTCCACTCTTAAAGGCGAGGCATAGGCGTCCTCCAAGTTTTTTAACCAACTCCGCTTTAAATAAGCGTCCTGTTGTTCCCGCGGATAAGTCATGCGCATCCCTGCACTGGTCAGACAAGAATGTCCAAATATATATGAGGCTGATTGAATTCCGCCTAATTTTGAAGTTCTCTTATTTTTTCATTGAAGATCTGCACATACGCAGTAGCAAATACCCAGTGACCGAAGTTGGCTGGAAAGAGGGTCGTAAACGGCGGCAGGTATCCATGGTGGCCATTCACTTTCCTTTATTTTTAAAGAGAGCGTAAATAGTGCAAGAAAAAAAATGCACCAGGTCTTGCACTTTTTCATGCATAGAGCCGAAATGTATATTAAGTGTGGTTGATTCAACCCACTTGTTTATTGTACCGTTCATGTGATATAAGAAATTTCCGTTTGCTTCGCGCGCCGCAAAAGCAGGCAAACTGTGCACATTTTATTATGTAGCTGCATGCATTGCCGACAGAAGGAAGGAAAATGAATGGACATTTAGATGACAAATGAAGAATTGTAGGCAGCACTAGAGGTTTCCAGTACCGCGTTAAACACGGCTTAAAGCAAAAAAAAAAAAAAAAAAGATCTCTGAAACAATTTCTGTTGAAGAAACAGAACCATTGGAGATGAAACCTATCAGATGTACTTGGAAAGGATATCTGCACCGCTTCCCGTTTGGAACACGTGTACTAAGCATAAACATTCACGCTAATGATGATCAAAGTTCAAGAAGCTAATAATTTGCTATTTGGAAATATTTTTCTGTTTACATCATGCGGCCTGTAGTCCTACGTGCCAGTTTCAGTTTCTCCGTGGTCACTCTATAAAGGCTGCTACGGATTTGAATGTCCACTTTTCACAGTTAGTTTTTCACGCGATTGTCATTGACATACAACCTATCATCACTGGTTTTCGCTTCTTCAATGAAGTTGATCCTAAAACATCACCTTCAAAAGCCCCCGTGACTCACAGTAAAAGAACCGCACACTCGGCTTCCACGAAATGCAGCAAACAGAGTTGTCTGCCTTGTCCTAAATATACAGAGCAGAAGAAGAAAAAAAAAACAGAGCTCTCGTTTCCGCAAGCTCAACTTTTCCTCGCCTGGTGCGCTCAAACTGCACGAACGATACACATCATTGACGTCATCTCTGGCGTATTTCCGACAGAATTGGAAGCCTCGATGCGGTGACCCTTCACTCTAACCGCGGCGGCTCCCGAAGTAGAAGGAGAGCGGGTGACTGACCATTGGCGTTGGCCGTCATAAATCACTCTGGGGTCCGCGTACGCCGCATTCCTACAGCAGCTGACGACGACGCGTAGCGCAATGGGGCTTTCTGACTCGCCATATCTGATTATACAAAGCGGTGGCCGTTTTCTACCCTGCTTTCTATCCACTGCTCCACATCCCTGCGTCGTGTCGGCGTTTGAGTGGGGGTGGCCAGGTGTAACGAAGGATTGCCTTGGGGGTTTTTAACACGGGTCCTCCATTTCTAGGGAGGATAATGGAAGCACCTCTTTACGTAGGACTATTTATATGCCTTTAGGATTATCGAAGGACATCGTCACACAGTCGATGATCTGCCGCGAAACATTTTTATACATGTGTCTTGCGGCCGTTTCCGCGAACGAAAGAAATAGGTACAGCACGACCTTATAAGACGAGGTGCCAATGCCGTGGACACTGATCTCTGCAAAAGTTTCATATTGATTGTGGGCTGCCATGAATCCACGGACAGCCTAAAGACAGGCAGGAAATTTCTAGTGCAAAAGTACGTGTCAATACTGCAAGAAAAATCTGGAACGAAATTGCAATAAAGAAATTAAAGCGAAGACATCTTCATCACAAGCATGAGAAGGCTATAAGGCGGAGAGCTACGTAGCTAAGTTCTCGCTGTCGCGAAAGAGAAGAATGGGGATGTTAGTTTCGCACGCTGCACCATCTTGAGGCTTTTCTACGCTGTTCAAGTATGCGCTGAGTGCCAAGGATGGTATCCACCCCACACTTCATCACATGCATTCAGGTTCATTAGCCTACAGATGACAATGTCCTGCGTATTACTCTACTCGAAGACTTGTGTTTGCAAGAGATTATGGGAAACGATCAGTATATTCTTTGAAAATGTCCATTGCACTTGAGCTAGATACGTGACGTGTAAAAGCGTGGAAACTATAGATGCGCTTCAGTACACATGTGTTGCGGTTTTTGTTATTGAAGTTAAGATTCTTACAGTATGGTATTGATAGAGATGGCTGACGGAGAAAAAAATTGATGCCCGCTAAGCAAGGTGAAGTACACAAGTTTTAAAAATGACTCTTTTAGCCTTCATTTCGAACAAGGCGTTCGTGAAAGAGGCGAACAGTAACCTTTCAAAACCTGTTTTCCTCCTTGGTTAGCGGTGTTTTTCATCATGTAGTCATCATCGTCGTCGTCGTCATCGTCAGTGTTGTTGTTTTGGCAGTTGTTACTGTTGTGTCAAAACATGGATCATCACACAAAGGCCACACTGAAAGCGATGAAAACTACACAACGGCAAATGAAAAAAAAAATCAATATTGAAGAATAAAACATTTGCTAAGACAAGGACAAAAAGAAGAAATAAAATACCTTTCATAGGGTCTGCTTCACAAAGTCTTTGGTGAACCCACTAAGCAAGACGAAAATGGCAGCGAGAACTAAAATTTTAAAATCATATGGCAAGTCATGATCGCTGGGAAAGGCCATCTTGCACTGCACATAAATTTGGCTCCTCAGGATAAATATATTAAAACGACGATGACAGAACATGGCATATCAAAACATAAGAAAAATAAATTATCGAATACCATCAGGCAATCTTCTTTGGACATTATCAGATGTTAGCACTGAGTACAAGTGAAAAATGACGTCTAGTTATGTCACAGCCTACTTCTATGCCCACGCTCACCAACAAAGCAAACTCGCCAAATCTAGCGTAGGCCTAACGACAGACCAAAATACAAAACAAAAACGAAAAAATTGCGACTCCACATCCCTGCGTCGTGTCGGCGTTTGAGTGGGGGTGGCCACGTGTAACGACGGACTGCCTCGGGGGTTGTTAGCGCGAGTCTTCAATCTTTAGGAAGGATAATGAAAGTACCTCTTTATGTGCGACTACTTCTTTCTATGCCTTTAGGATTGTCCAAGGACATCGTGATGCAGTCGATGGTCCGCCGCGAACCATCTTTATACATATGTCTTGCGTCACTTTCCGCGAAAGAAAGAAATAGGTACAGCACGACACTATAAGATGAGGGTGCCAATCCTGTGGACACCGATTTCTGCACAGGTTACATATTGATTATGTGCTGCCATGAATCCACGGACAGCTTAAGCACAGCCAGGAAATTTGCAGTGCAAAAGGACGCGTCAATACTGCAAGAGAAATCTGGCGCGAAATCGCAATAAATAAAGCAAAGCGAAGACATCTTCATCACAAGCATGAGAAGGCTATAAGGCGGAGAGCTACGTAGCCAAGTTCTCGCTGGCGCGAAAGAGAAGAATGGGGATGTTAGTTTCACACGCTGCACAATCTTGGGCCTTTTCCACGCTGTTAAAGTATACGCTGAGTGCCAAGGATGGTATCCACCCCACACTTCATCACATGCATTCAGGTTCATTAGCCTACAGATGACAATGTCCTACGAATCAATATTACCCTACTCGAAGACTTGTGTTTGCAAGATGTTATGGGAAACGATCACTATATTCTTTGAAAATGTCCATTGCACTTGAGTTAGATACGTGACGTGTAAAAGCGTGGAAACTATACATGCGCTTCAGTACACATGTGTTGCGGTTGTTGTTATTGAAGTTAAGATTCTTACAGCATCGTATTGATAAAGATGTATGACGGAGAAAAAAATTTATGCCTGCTAAGCAAGGTGAAGTACACAACTTTTAAAAATGACTCTTTTAGCCTTCATTTTGAACAAGGCGTTCGCAAAGGAGGTGAACAGTAATCTTTAAAACCTGTTTTCATTCTTGGTTAGCGGTGTTTTTTTATCATGTAGTCATCATAGTCATCATAGGCGCAAGTTGGAATCAGCTAGCGCAAGACAGGGCCGGGTAATTGGAGATCACAGGGAGAGGCCTTCGTCCTGCAGTGGACATGAATATAAGCTGATGATGATGATGAATCATCATAGTCGTCGTCGTCATCAGCGTTGTTGCTGTTGTCTCAAAACGTGGCTGATCACGCAAAGGCGAGTGACCACACTGAAGGTGATGAAAACTGCACACAACGGCAAATGAAAAAATAACCAATATTAAAGAACAAAACATTTGATAACATAAGACAAAGAATAAAAAAGAAAACTTGGATAGGGCCTGCGTCACAAAGACGCGTCTCTTTGTTGAAACAACTAGGCAAGACAAAAATGACTACGAGAAATAAATTTTTAAATCATATGGCAAGTGAAGATCGCTGGGAAAGGCTATCTTACAGTGCACATAAATTAGGCTGCTTGTAATAATTATATTAAAATGACGATAACTGAACATGCCATAGCAAAAAAGAAGAAAAATGAAGAATTATCGAACACCAGTCGTAGAATCTGCTTTTGGCATTATCAGACGTTAGCACTGAGGACAAGTGCGAAAATGACGTCCAGTTAAGTCAAAGATTACTTTAATGTCCACGCACACCAACAAAGCACACTCGCCAACTCTAGCATAGCATAGGCCTAACGATATACCGAAAAAAATACGCAATGACTCCTTGCGTCTTGCTTTGTTGTGGAGGCGTTACGCGCACTCACTCGTTCGCGTTAAAGGGACACTAAAGAGAAACCGGAGGTTGAGCTTAAATGGTAGATTATCCTTTCACGATCACATCCATACCATTCTTACTGCAAACAGATGTTTAATAAGCGAGAAAATAGCGAAAAACTGAAGAATAGGTGCTGACGCCCCTTCGAAATTCCCGCACTACGTGATGTGACGTCGGAGATTACAAACGCAGGCCGGTCGCGATTGGTCGAGAGCGATTTATCGCTGTTCATAAAATCCAAAATTAAATACACCTTAAACGTACATAAACAGCATTTGCCAACTTTTTAAACCGTTTCAAGCGAGGAAGTACAAGTTTAGCACAAAATTAAATAAATAAGAAAAAATGGCACGGCGACACATGCGGCCGTGATAGTTTCGTAGTTTCGTTTTTGGTCAATGCATCGTCGCGCGCGCCTGTTCCACTCTACGGTGTTTGGTTGCGTGTTGCGTGGCTCGAAAAACGTTGACTTCGCGGGAAACAGCCAGAAAATGCCTCGTGTGTGTAGTGTTGAGGGCTGTATAAATGGCCCAAGGCGCTTGATCAGGGGCAGCGGCAGTGTGGACTCGATTGTGTCCTTTCATGTGGCGTCGCTCGGAGAGCCCCGGCTCCCCGGCGTTCGCAATGGCTCAGTGCTCTGCCGATGATAAAACGGCAAAAGAGCCAGAGAAACCGATGGTGTGCTCTCTGCATTTCTCGCCCTCGGATTATGTGTATAATCTTGCCCTCGGAAAGTATCTTGGCGTGCCCCAGAGGCCAGTCCTTTCTCGAGCAGCTGTTCCCTCAATGCGGCCTTCATCAAACCTCCTACCGGTGCCCCTGCAGCAGCAAACTGGCGGCTTGGTGAGTGCTAAATGTCATTAAATAAAGCCACGAAATAACCATACCGAGTACGTGCACAACTTTTTACGCTTGTTTTGTCGGGAACATCGTCGCCTGGCGGACCGGACGCTTCGCCTCCCGTCGACGAAAGCGAAGCTCTGTTTTCGCCGGCGCGGCCGGCGGCTCACCGCCATCGCACGCGGAAACACCTACCGCTCGAGCACGGAGGATCATTTCGCGCTCCGTTTCACTGATTATCGCTGAAATGCAGTCCTGCTTTCCTGGCGAGCTCTTCGTTGCAAGGTTCAGCGGCAGCTACGGTATCCATCGCGGCGAACGCAAACGCAGCGACCATGCATGCAGCCATGATGCATCCAACCCAGCGCCTCGGCCGTTTACGCAAGCGGTGACGTATCATGGCGCATTCTGATTCGCTGAGAGCAATGCAATCTGTGACGACACTGCTTCAGCGCCAAATCTAGGGTGAGAGAAATTGAGGAAGAGATATTTGGTCTTTGTTTACGAATTTCTCCGCTAATAACTCATATTTTTGCACCCAACAAAAACGGCATGCATTCCTGAAGGTCCCTCTTTTATTCCAGCTGAACTTCCTGTTTCTCTTTAGTGTCCCTTTAATGACCCTTTTCGCGGAGCACTTTGTTTTAGAGAAACGAGATGGCGCTTACGGTGGCTCGCCATAACTCTCCTGAGCGACCGCACACGAATACGAAACCATTACCGCTTCCACCTTGCTTCTGTGCCATCATCTGTCGGAAATGCAAGTGAATTTTCGCCAACGCACTGTGCTCTAATCATGCTAGATTCAATCATGTGGATTGAAGACGTGTGCAGTAACTGGCTGCAAAAATAGTGACTGGCATGTCAAGGAATGGAATGAATCAGTGTGGCCAAGTTCGCAGACCGCTGCTGCAACTGTCCGAACGTGTTACCGGCACTTTGAGATGTACGGCTTTCCTCGAGGATCCAGAAATTTGCTCATCCGCCAGCATTGTATGGCTAACCTTCAAAGAAATGGCTTCAGCAACAGAACGTCGGCAAGAGTGAGTACCACTCGTTAAACAATGACAAAGAGAGCAGCGCCGATTTCTGTCATAGTAAGTTTCACACACGTTATTTATACGCATCTATCCCAAATGGAAGGAACACTTACGCCCACTCTATCGCCGACGTATCAAGAATAAGTGAATGGGCGCACACTTGAATATATGTGCACTATATACGCACAATAAATGACGGACTACACCGATGCGCACGAATGGTCGAAGCTGAATGTTTCGTGACGGTTCACAAGAGTAAGCGAGTTACTAGCGGTAATATATATTCGCTACAAGGTATTACAACGTACAAAAGAGCTAAGTTTCAAGCCTTGCGCGCAGCAAGAAAAAATATATTGGAACTGAGCACACCCGCGAGCGATTAAGCAGAAAATAATCAGGTAGTGGCTGCACCGAGGAACTTCACTGAGTCAGAAACTGACAAGCCGCTGCTTCAAAATACTTGCTAAATAAAGAACAAAGAGTAAAACACACTAATGCTGATTCAGTTCATGAGCGGAATGTTTGGGTAGATTGGAATACATATTAGCCCGCTTTTAGAACAATCACCTTATACGCTGCTCACGCCGTTAGGAAAAAGCTTAATGAGCTTCGAAAGCGCTTTTACATGTTCTCTGAAGCTGTGATCAAAGCTTCGTGTCGTCCACCCAGCTACCGTCCACGATATCTCGCAAAACAGAGGATTTCTAAGCCGCGCCGGTGTCATACACTTCCATTGTAAACAAGGAGGCAACGGAGGCAGTTGAGGCAAGTAATGGACGCGTCACCACGTGATCAAACATGGCAGCGCCCACGGGATTGCCGCGAAAAGGGTCAATAGGTGTTCAAAGGCATAATGTACGCAAGAGTAATTTATGCAGTAAATACATCATTGTTTTACATCTCACGTGTCAAGAAAGCACGCAGAAAACTAAACGTCCCGTCCACCGACTCCCAGTCGAGGCTTTCTCCACTGTTCAGCGACACCAGGACCATATCACTGCAACGCACACGTTAAACTTCCTATATAATTCACTGACAATAAATATCTGGCACTCTATCAGCCGACGCTACTGAGCCACAGAAAATCGTTTTTGTAATTCTTCCGTGTGTCATGCTTCTTCCCACTTTGTTGTTTCGTCCATGCAATCTTCATGCTGATAGGCATTTCTCATTTACGTACTTTGTTTGTTGCCATACTTTGTTGGCTTCTTATGATACGACTAACAAAAATCGAGCCCCCAGTTTTCTGTCTTCTCGTTCATTTACGCACTTGTCACTTCACTTTTTTGTAAGTAACCCACCTTTCACGGCTTGTTCTGTTTACTCAATTGCGTACCCGAAGCAATGAAATGAAACAAAACTTAGACGAGACTTCTAAAGTAAAAGAAGTTGAGCGGACAAAAAAACTGCAGAATCTTTGCCTTTACGTTCCCCCGAAATTGAAATTCACGACTGTGGGACCACCCTACTCATCCATAAGTAATGCCCCCTCGATATACGTAAATACTCCTTGCCACGGCAATGACTTCAGAGCCTGCTCTCTGGTCTTTTTTGCGAGAAAGCACAGAGACAAGTATCTGTCACGGTCACTCGACTAGAATAAACCGTTTGCCAGGCGCCCTGATCCAGGAGTAGCTTCCATGTCTGTATGCTCAAGTGTTTCTGAGCATATCTATAGCATCGTTACTATTATGTTATCCTTGATTTCATTTTTGTCCAATTATATGATCTGTTTGCCTTGTCCTTGCTTCACTAAATGAAGAAAATCCTTCCAAAAAGGCTTTTCTTCAAGCGCATATGCCTACTTAAAGCTTGTAAAATGGGAGGCAGACCACGTGAAATAAATGTAACAAGCTTATGCCACGCTTACCACCGATACACTGTATTAGTAGAGGGGACGCAGATCTCAACTTCTTCCAATGTGTTTAATTTCTGCGTCACTAACGCCTATATATGGCGTCACATTCTTTAACGCAATTCTCATGATTTTTTTGTTACTGTAACAACGAATGTACACTATATACATTAGGTACAGCCCTGCAATGGATGCCTGGAGGGGGTCTCGAAGAGGGGTGTCTTGGCGTACACCCTCCAATTCTACGCAGCCTTTGGAGCTGGGCTTGCGGATATACAGGCTGACCCTGACAAAATACGCCCTGTCAGCGAATTTCCACGTCCTCGTTAGTCTGCTAATGTCCGAAGTGTCCTGGGGCTGTGTCCATACTGACACGTATACATGTTTATCTTTCACCGGTGGCCGCTTTCCACCGGCTAACAAATGTTATCGTTATCGCTCGGCGCAGGACGCGCCTGTATCGGAAGTTTCTAGAACGTTATCGATGCTTCTTTCCGTTGCCTGTTTTCACCGACGCTTATGTTATCTGATTGTATGACCGACGCGAATTGTCTAGAACTTTCTGGAAGACCCGCGGGCATCAGGGATTAATCTGAAACCTTCTATGACTCAGGTATAAAAGCCGACGCGTTTCGCCGCTGATGAGATTGTTGACGATCGCCGACTGTGTTCGCCGCTATCGGTGTGCTTTGAGTGTAGCTTGCTTTTGTGGGCACAGGTTCGCCCAATAAACAACCAGTTTTGTCATACACAGTTTTACGACTGTTTACTTCAGCGTCACTACTACGTGACAATACTTTCTACGCGTCATTAAGAACTTTGCCGACACGGCTCGTCCTCTCAACGATCTCGTCAAGAAGGACGTTAGTTGTTGGGGACGCGAACAAGCTGCGGCATTTCCGACTCTTCCTGCTCGCCTCATAAATACATTCATTTTGGGCCATTTTGATCCATCTGCTAAAATAAGGTTCTCACTGTTGCAAATTCGAATAGAGAACTTACATGCACGATGTTTAAGCAGTAACTCACTATAATTGTTTATAGACCGTTTTTTCATGGGCGCCGCCATTGCGTATGCAGTGGCGCCATCTATGGGCAGTTGGCATGCTTGGAAAGAGGCAAAAGTGACTCTCATACACAAGGGCAAAGGAAAACCACTTGAACAACTGAATGCCTACCGCCCAATATCTATAATAAGCAATGTCCAAAAACTATTCAGCGCAATCCTAAACCGAAGACTACAAAAGTTATGTGAATCAAATAACATATTCCCAGAATCTCAAAACGGCTTCAGACCAAACCGCAGGACAAGTGACCATATATTCACGCTGACCCAGGCTCTAGAAATGAAAAATAAGGAAAAATCTACGCTCTATCTGGCTTTCCTAGATATGGAAAAAGCCTATGACAGTGTTCCCCACTCGAGGCTTTGGCAAAAACTACAGGGCATCGGATTAGAAAGTAAAGGCATAGACCTCCTCAAGGACCTATACACGGGTTGCACAGCAGTGTACAGGCTAAACGAACTTAGGTCGAAGAAAGTCCAGCAAAAGATAGGACTAAAACAAGGATGTCCCTTGTCCCCAACACTATTTAATGTATACATAACACAACTCCTTCAAACATTAGACATCGAGGGACCAGGCCTCCGACTGTCCACGATAACAACTGACGGGCAGGAGGAATACACCAAGATCTCATGTCTGGCATTCGCCGATGATATTGTGCTGTTAGCAGAATCAGCAGCTGACCTCCAAGACCAGCTTGACATTTGCTCCCGAGTTGCAGGAAACGACCAGCTAAGGTTCAACACTGAAAAACGCAGTGGTTGGGAATAAACATGAACAACACTGGCAACGAATTCACCCTCCAAGGGAACCTCATCAAAAAAACATTTGAATACAAATACCTCGGTGTAACACTCCGCGACCAACCAAATTATCTAGATCAGCACCAAATCGCCTTAGTCAAAAAATCAAATCGCCTCAAAGGCAACATCTGGAACTTGGCCAGGCACTCGTACAACCCTTACACTGTTGGACGCACACTGTGGAAGGCAATAGCTGTACCAGCGACAACGTACGCAGACGACGCGCTGGCCTACTCCAGCGAAACCATAAAATGCCTGGAGCGCCACCAAATTGAACTGGGCCGCTGGCTGCTGGAGGGAAGCATGGCTACAGCTAATGCAGCAGTAAGCGGGGAAATGAGCTGGTCCTCATACGAGGCAAGGGAGGCGAGATCCAAACTACAATACGCCGGCAGACTAAAATTCATGGCAAACACAAACTACAGTCGCAGAATATACCTACACCTAAGGTACAAAAACATCAAGACGGCTTGGATACGGAAATACACGTCCCTAAACACAAAATACAACCAAAATTCCAAACACCACGAAACAAAAACAGAGACAGAGTGGCGCAAGGCAGTCATCAAAGAAATCAATGACGCCGAAACATCAATATGGCGCACGGCAGTAACAAAGAAACAAAGTTTGGCACTCTATCACCAACACAAGCCGGAACCGTGCCCATCACCACACTATCGAGGAGACAGAGGCAGCGCCCTACTGTTTCAAGCCCGCACCGGCGCTCTCCTGACAAACCAACGCCGCCACGAACTATTCGACGTGGATCCGACGTGTCGCTTATGTGGTGCACAAGAAGAAACCCTCATCCACGTCTTACAGCAATGCCCGAGGCTTCCCCCAGACCCCCAACCGTGTACCCTGGCCGAGAGCCTGGCGCTGACCGGTAACACCGAGGAAGAGCGAGCTGCACGCGCCGAAGCCACGAAGACCCGGCTGGAGCAGTGGGAACGTCAGGGCAGGTGCGCCGAAAATTCTGGCAAAAAACAACCAAACAGTCCTTGGACATTCGAGTTACAGCCACCCCATCACAGTAACGGTTACCGATGCCGGCCACGCCAAATGCGCGAGCCTCTGCCGGCTCCAGCTGATCGCGACTGACGAAGCGGCAACACGGTTTTGGATGGGACGCGGCGGACGCGCCCACCTGACCCCGGCCTGGCTGGTGGATCGGATTGTGCTGGCTTCGGTGATGTCCGAGACGACTGGTGAACAGTGAACCGGGCCAACCAGACGGCCTCAAAGACTGTGACTGCTAGTACACTGTACTGTGACGAACTGTTTATGTTTTTCCTCTCTTTACGTCTCACTTTATTTCCTTTCTTGTTTTTCTACATTTCCTGTGGCGTTGACAAACGCCTGCCCTGCGTCAAAAGGGATCAGGACCACTTACTTACTTACTTACTTACTTGCTGGTTTGGGCGAACGCCCGTGTTGTAAGCTGTGGTATACGCTCAGTGGCAGTTTCTGTTGGATTTTTTCGCACTCGCGTGGTCTATTTAGCATGAAATGGCGTCTTCTACCTGGGGAATGGTCCTGTGAGGCGTAGTGAAGGAATTCAAGTCTGAAGTAATTAGGCGGCCGGAGTAACTGCTGGTGTTAGGGCGGACGGAGCACCCAGCGCGAGGTGTGTGCGTTTGTTTGAGCTTACAATCAGCCTCGGATATCAGTTAGGTATTTCTGAAAATTCAGTTCACGAATGTTACCTTACTGCAGCATTCTCAGCACTAATTCTAAGCACTGGTTTAGCTGCAACGAGTAGTTACAAAACATTTGACGATCCTAACAGCGTGGGTACCGTTCCGCTGGAGAATAAGTCGTGCTGTTTACTTTGACAAGCGTTCAAGTTGTTATGTGTAGATACACTGGGCGACTGCCTTGTTTGCTGGGCAAGGTTTCCGCCCTCAGATAAAATAGTTTGGTTACTAATAACCGCATACCGTACAGTGCGAATTCCACTTTTCAAGTGGTCGAATGACCAGCTGCAGACTGCGAGCGCCCTAGGCAGTACTAAATGCTGTGTTATAGATCTGTTTGTTCTATATATAGCGTATGATCCAAGTGGTCGAAGCATACGTCACGACCATGCGGAGTCTTATTGCGTCGTTATCCCGTGTTATGTTTTATTTATCCGCAAAAGGAGGACATATGAACTTTTTTTTTTCAGTCTCGTAAGTTCAGTCATTTACGACACATTCACCCACATTACGGAAATTGTGTCCGTACAAATAGCTGTTGGATTTATGCGATCCCCTTCCTATATTGTGCCTTACAGGGCCAAAAGGCAATGCCGATCTAAGGACGAAGCAATTGTGTCTCATATTGGCTTGCCAACGGCAGTGCTCGCTGTGTTGAGCAAAGCCTTCGGCCTCTTGCAGGAGGCTAACGTAGACATAGTGATTTGAAGTCTACTAGACTTAAAATGCGTGAGAACGATGCCACTGGCTGATGCAAATGTTTTACAACAACTCTTCGTTGAGTGAAAACCGATACATCCAACATAGTTCACAACACATATGCACACCGCGGCTGATGATGCGCGTCGCATTTTTGCACATCCCGGAGAAATTTCCAGATACTGTAGCTACTGCGGCACCTAAAGGCTACACAGTGGTTGTTCGACGACCTCATAAGAACTGAAATCCAGTAAATTTCACTCAGAACTAGCTAAAACACCTCCGAAACGTTCCGCAGCGCGTGACCGGCAACACATTCAAGCCACGCCGCGCCGGCTCGCACAAGCCAGGGAGGAGGAAAGGCTCGTCGCGCGCCCTTTCCTCCTCGCCCGATGAAAAGGTCTATACCGTTTCCGCAATGCATGTAAGCTAGGATATCTTTTATTGCTGCAGCGGTAAAAGCAGCCACGGGGATGCTGCAACGAAGCCTTCATGAGGGCCGTCAATAAGAATTTGCTGTAAAAGGTTTGATAAATTACGATAAAATAAAATTTTCATTCCTTACACTTCCCTGGAAAATACGACTTTTATGCGGTATTTTTAGCCAGTAATACGGAAATGGTACTTCTTACGTCGAATTTTACCGTCTCTACGTTGGAGACCAGCTAGAAGTCTGTGCTGCTGTGGCGGCGAAAGCCGATGGTGTTAACGGCGCTCACCATTGGGCGAACAGGAGTAAGGGGAACGTGCAGCCAGAGCAGCGCACGGGAGTAGCGGGGACGTGTGCTCTCGTCTCCTGAATGGAGCAGTCACGCTGCTCCGAGAGCAGAGCAAATACGGGGAGCGCGTGATGTCAGGCGTCATGTGACCAATCGTTTCCCGCCCTCGCTTCGCGGAACATTTCGCGCGCTCGCGCTGTCCGCACGCAGTGATTCCGCGCCAGTTTGGTCAGCACATGTGGGTGATTTTAACGCGATAGCGTTAAAGACTCCGTGTCGCAGAAAATCCAGCTTCAATGTCGGTGTCGGCGTCAGTGTCCGTGGCGGAGAAAATCAGCCCGAACCACCCCGACCGCGCAGGCCCTCCGCGTGGTGCAAGTAGTTAGTGAACAAAAATTGAATTTCTCACAGGGAAATCCGTCAGAAAAATCGTAAAGTACAACTTAACCACAACCTGCAGACATGGTGGCATCAGACTGTTATTTGAAAGTACGAGAAAACATAATTCTGTTACGAGGAAACTCAAACACAAACCCCTTTTCCAGCATTTCTACCATACCAACAGCGGCGCGCTCGGGTAGGCTACTTGCGAAAATCTTATCCAGATGGCGCTAGAATTCTCAGCAACTCAAATAGGGACTTGGTCTGCCTAATGCGTTTTGGACACGTGCGCGCGTCGGGGCAATAGCAAACAATTATTAAAATATTAAAAACGGTATTAGGGCCTTCACATTTTGATATGACGACATATACTGCCGCAGGAAAACGCCTTCCCAGCTATGCATTTCTGTTTAAAAGTGCAACCGCCTTTAAGGGGATCGGTGTAAGCTTGGTCTTTGTAAGCTGGCTTACCCACGTTCTGTGTAGCAGTGAAGCCTACTCAAAGAAAAATGCTTTGTGAACAGGTCCCGATAACGCTATCGCTTTCCAATCATAAAGGCGAAGCTTAAGCCTCCTCCCATTTTTGTCATGTTGTCTACTGTCGCAAGGTCCAATCGCTGTAGCTGTGGAAACCTACCCTTCAACTCCCCAAACGCATTTTCAATTAGCACTCGGGTAGATGACAAGTTTGGTGTTTAATGCCTTGTAAGAGGCATGGAGACTTCATTGTCTCGAAAGGGAGTCATCAGAAACTCGCGAGATAGGTACGCTGCATCCCCAAGGTTGTGGTAATTTCCAGCGCAGAGTTGAGGCAGTTTTTTCGAAAGGGTTGAAATCTGGAAGACCCTGGAGTCGTGAATTTTACTGGGTGCACCAGTGCTGGCATTAAGGTTGCGCAGTGGTACCTGTTTACATACAATGAGCGCACCTTACCAGCAGGGCACCTAACCAGCATATAGCTCCCGGCAATACAGCCAATAGTGTCTGGAAACCCTAAAACCTTGAAGACGGGAAAAAAATGTTGGACAGTTTCACAGAAAGTGCAAAAGGATCTAACAAAGTGGCAAGTGAGGTCGTGCCCAAGTTCTTCATGCTTCGAACACAGCTCATTTTCGCATGGTTTCCTTGGCTGTTGGTTTGTACTGTATTAACGTAAATCCATTGGCATTGTTATGGGCACAATAAGGCGTGAAATGCATCGACAGTTGTAGCGATAAGTCTTTACGCGTAGTAGCTGAGAGCTTCAGTTTCACATGTTTCCGCAAACTTTACTGTAGGCCAGTGAAAGAACTTACAACTTTTTGAATCGATTTAACTGAAAACAATGGTCTTGCGAGCTCTTCAACATCCCCATGAAGCTTACAGCATAAATGATAAGTCACTGCTCGTCCCAGCCTTACTGTAACGAACCAAATTCAAGATTGTCCTAGCATATGCCATGTTTACCAGAAGTTACACGAATTTCGTGAAGAAAAACACAGCTTTGAAGAGTCATACAGATGGCAAGTGACTGGCAAGTGACCGGAGGAACGGTCAGTCGCCACATACACAGCTTCGCTGGTCATCCACCTTCACATAGTGGAATGGCACTGACTTTTTTTTTAATTCCTTGGCCACACCATCTATCATCCGCTCGTGGAGCGTGTCTGATTATTTATTCAGACAAGAATGTCCGAATATATATGAAGTCATTTCAATTCCGCATAATTTTAAAGGTCTCTTTTTTTATTCAAGAGCTGCACTTACCCAGTGTCTCATACTGAGCGATCAAAGCTTGCATGAAATAGGTTCATAAAGAGCGGCAGATATCCAGTGGCCATTCGCTTCCATTTCGGACTCGCATAAATGCAGACGTGGAATACATAGCGGCGTAACGGTACTTTTCATCGGTAGACGTTTTGTTTACTTCAAATACTATAACGTCCAGTTAACAGCTGTCGGACAGTGAGCCTGCAATCGGTGACAGGATTCTCTTGTGCCCTCACGAACGCTAGCGCTCTACAGTAGTTAGCTCGAATACCAGTCGGCGCTGATGTAGTGCGTCTTCATTCTTTCGGCACGCCTTTCCTGTACTCGAGAACACACCGTTGCGATGGACTGTTCTCCTCACTCGTAAAACAGGGTTCAAGTGACCACTGTAAGGCAAGGCTGTAAAGGCTTCGCTGTCTTTTCGGCGCCTTCTGTCGGCTACTCAGCAGGTTAATCGTACTATCTGTAGGACACTAGGATGGTGAAATAAAGGCTGTGGCCTTTTCGAGGCGTCGCCGTTGTGGATCAGAGGAAGTGAGAGCTCCAATTAATCGCAAAATGGCGGCGTGTATCGGAAAGGTAGAAGTAATGAAGAAGGTACAGTGAAAGGATGAAGCGGAGAGGCATACGAGAAAAGGGAAGGTAATTGCAACCTCTGTAGCTCGTGTCCAGCTTAAGGTAAGCATTTGAATCCGGCCAACCTGCCTTTCATCGCTACGCATAAAATTCGCCACTGCTTTTACGCGCAAAGATAAACTTATTTCACATAACTGGCGCAGTAGCGGTGCAGTCAGGTGCATGCGCGCTTCCGCATTACCTTTGTATTTGTTCCCCATCTCTAGTCATTAGAGCTGACGTTCTTTTTATGGTTCATTTCCGCTTAAATGAATCCCCACGCCACCGAAGAAGCTTGTGTGGACAGATTAGGAAAATCTCCGAACACACGGAGAGACTAATGGGAAGGAACAAAAAAAGACAGACATAAAGGCATGGATGACCGAGCTCGTTGCTGACGCGAGGGAGGCGCCACAGACCACTGTCATAGAAATAGCAACAGCAAAATGCACAGCCGGCTCGCATATCTCATTGAAGCAAAGTCATCCATACAGAACAGACGGAACGGACAGCGGCTCAACCGCAGATTACGCAAGAAAATATCTGAGATTAAAAGGACAATAGAGGAGCATTGTCGGACTCTCAGACGCCAGCAACGGGACGAAGTCTGCAATCCCGCTGATGGTCAGCTCCACAAGGTCCAGACGCGGAAACCCTTCAGATACCTCCTCGATGACACTAAAGGCAAATCTCACGAAAAGGATAACTTCCAGAATCTTTCCATTGTGAATCGGCGGCAGCCGGAAGGCGCGTCGTGGCAGAAACGCTCAGGGACAAGTACCTCCCTCAACACTCGACGACCCACCAAAGCGATTACACAGGGAAGGATAATCCTCAGCTAGACGAGGCGTTTAGTGATGAGGAATTCAGGAAAGCCTTACACGACCTCAACGGGAAGTCAGCCTCTGGTCCCAACAAGGTAACCAAAAAATATCAAGGAACCTCGACGGCGTCTCGATCACCAAGCTGACAAGCTACATTAACGAATGCTGGACCTGGGGCAGCATCCCCGCACAATGGAAGACATCCAATGTGGTTATTATCCCCAATACAGGCAAACAAACAAGTCTCAACAACCTACGACCGATATCTCTCACATCATGCGTCGGCGAGGTAATCGAACATGCGTTCCTCAACTGCATTAATAATTACTTTGAAGACACCGGAGCCTATCCACACAGCATGGCTTCCGGGCTCATCTGTCAACGCATGACACTATGATACAGATCCAGAACCAAGTCTTAGACGACAAAACCAGAAACACCAAAGCCATCCTCGGCCTGGACCTGGAAAAGGATTTTGACAACGTCAAGCATGCAGCTATCCTCGCCCAGATACAAAACCTAAACATAGGCAAGAGGTCCTACAATTATGTAAGGGACTTCCTGAACAACCGCAAGGCTACCTTAGTGGCGGGCGACATTGAAACAGAAGAGTGGACGCTGGGCAGTGAGGGGACTCCCCAAGAATCTGTCATCTCCCCAATGCTCTTCAACCTCGTAATGCTGGGCCTTCCACCGAAACTCCAAGAGATTGACGATATCCAGCACTCCATCTACCCGGACGATATCATCACATGGATAACAAAGGGCAGCGATGCCATAGAGAGAAACAAGACTACAAGAAGCAATAACCAAAGTCGAGGACTACCTCAAGGACGCGGGTATCCGTTGCTCTCCCAGCCAATCGGAACTAAGCTCCTATATCGTCCTACCCGGAAAGGCTGTCTGCCAAAGGGATACATTCGCGGCAGAAGTTACAAAAATCGAACTGTGCACGCAAGACGGAAGAATCATTCCAAAAGTGTTCAAAAAGTGTTAAAGTGTTCGGAATGATTATATAGACGAATGGTGTCAACGGGGAAACCGTCAAGAAATTAACATCCAAGGCGTCCAGTGCCATGTGCCTAATCAGGAGAATCACGAACAAACAAACTGGGATCAGCGAGGAAATTATCAATCGCCTCATACTCTTTTTTGTGATCAGCCACACTGCGTATATGGCAAGCTTCCATACCTGGCGGAACGAAATAAGATCAACGCCCTCATATGAAAAGTCTACAAGGCAGCACTGGGCCTACCCGACTCCGCAAGTATGAAGCATCCTCGCCAAACTAGGGATCACTTAGCGTCCAGGTCAAGAATATGCCAAGAAACGTCCACCAAGCATACAAACAAAGTCGAAGGAACGCCAGAGCAATGGCCCTGATAGGCTCTTATGGCAAGGGGCAGGAAGTGTGGTTCGTCGACGGCGCTGCATACCCAAATCGACAGGCCTTTTCCGCGGTAGTCATAGACACTAACTCTCAGTTAAAAAACGCCTGCAGCATTAACTCCGAACACCCGAGGTGGCAGAGGAAGTGGAAATTGCCCTAGCCCTAGCAGACGAGAACGCTCAAATCGTCCTCAGCGACTCTCAAACAGCCATCCGTAATTTCGCCGAAGGCAGGATATCTGCTACTGCGTACAACATTATCAAGGATTTAGATAGACCAAAAGACGACAGCACTCTCGTACAGTTTGCAGCACACATTACCTCGGAGGGAGAAACGCCCCCAGCCTCAACGAGGTAGCGCACAATCTCGCGCGCGACATGACCAACCACGCGAATTCGGGAAACAGCTCGGGAGGATGGGCTGAGCGAGACCGTATGACTAGATACAATGTTATCACCCAAATGCATTTTAGCTCCCGAAGAACACTTCCGCCACCTCACGCCCAGCTTAGCAGGGCGCAGGCAGTCCCTTGGCACCAGCTACAGACACATTCGTACCCCAATCCAGTCCAGTTAAGCAGGATCTTTCCGGAGGTATACACCACAAATATATGCGAGGTCTGCAGATCAACCCCGGGCACGATAAATCATATGGAATGGGGAGTTTATAGGCGATAAGACAGTCACTACACGCGAGACTCTTCCGTCAAGGTGGACCGCCGCTCTGCGCAGCTCCAGCCTTGACGACCAGCTTTGGGCTGTTCAGCAGGCCCGCGAGGCGGCGTTGAGGAAAAACCTCACCGTCCCCATGGGGGATATCTAGGCCCGGTCGCTTTAAACCCTGCAGGACCAAATAAAGGTTGTTCACCACCATCACGATTAGTCTCTTAATCACTTAACGGCAATCAAACATGCAATTTCGTGCCGTAAGCCCTCTGACTGTCAGCTGACCAAGCTCTCTTTAAAAAAGATGAGGAGGAAATCGGCCGCACAAACCAGTAAGTAACGCTGCGCCTGTCTACTGATAAGTTGGCAGATCGATGCCAGCAAGAGTGCACCTCATCTGTTCCAAGTGTGCACAGTGTTTAAGTACCTTCCAGGGGGCAGCCGGAGAGTTCACAGCCGAAGAGACTGGGAGAGAAAGGATACGTCGCCTATCTATCGTTTTCGCCACGTGAGCCAACGCCAAGCATCGCAGCATTGATCTCCTGGGACAGCTGCTCCTCCAGTTGCAAATCACAGCTGCCCGGCCGCACGGCTCTTTTTGGCACAAAGATATATCCTTGCGCGGTTGGTTTTGTTTTTCTCGCTGCAGTCTTTTCTTTCTCGATCGAATACAACTATGTGTTTACTTAGGCAGGGTAACACTATAACACTATTCGAGTGGTGCCGGGTTTCCCTTGCTCCGTGCGTCTATCCTTCGCGCCTCGTTTTACGACTGCGTTCACATAAGTCTAGCTAGCATTTTTCTTTTTCGTATGTCTGTGCTCTCCTGTGCTTTCGCGTGATCTTCTGCTATTTCCACAGCGTTCTTGTTACCCTGTCTTGGAATGCTAGGACCTAGAGGCCGTTCTACTTGTTTAGACCTTCACAACCTTCGATGGCAGGAGAATATGTCCATTTGTTTGGGTTTATCTTTCGTAGAGCATCAGGTTAGCAATGAACGGCCTTGTAAACCACTGAGACATATGACACGGGGAGCAGTTAACTTTGGTACACCTATCAGGACACCTCTTTTTCCTATCTTTTTTTGCTCGGATCATATAAGAAATTCAGGCTAGTTTGGGTGTTTATATATATATATATATATATATATATTAATAGGGCTTAGATGTTAGCTCCAGTGCAGCCTTGAATCAATCTTCAACGTTGCCGTGGCCTTGAAGGCCTCATTGCTTATTGCGGTACGGGATAATTCTTGAAATGATTCTAATTGGGCATAATAAATGAAAACTGAGAACTACGTGCATTATTCACAAAATTTTTAATATGTGAGCCGGGATACCGGTAATGCAATCCTGGTTGCGTCGGTTCTTCCGTATTCTCGGGAATTCACACAGTGATAAGAATGGAAAAAAGAAAGCAGTCTTGCTTTGCAAGTGCATCCACCAACAATTTTAATAAACTACACTTTCGTGCCTAAAATTATTTATTCTTTTGAAGTTCATTTGTTCTGTGTCATACAGAAGATACAGGAGGCTCACAACAGCTGCCTTTGAGTCAGGAAACGACCCATGTATGAGCAGTTTTTTTTTTTTTTTGACAGAGTTAAAGGAATAGATAGCCGCCAGTACTGTCATAGCCGATGCCACTGGCATGATTTGAAGTTAATTGTAGTCAATTGTAGTCTCTTTCGCTAGAACTACTACCGCAGCCACAGAGTTGGTAAGCGAAGTCGAACATTCGATGTATATACGTTTTGGATATCAGTAAATCTAGTGCTATAACAGCAATATCATATACTTCAGTGCCACTGCCGTTTATCAGCCTTCTTCGTTATTTGGGAATAGTTAAGCTACAAAAAAGCTACAAAGCGCGAGCGCTTCTCAACACGGTCGTGCTTCGTAGCTCATACTGAGTGCAGTTGTAAAATACAGGTCATCGAAGGCACCGCAGAGCAAATAAAATTTGACATTTAATGTACAATTTTACCGTATACGATCCCGATTAGCGGTAAACAGTAGCGAAAAATGCGTCTCGAAGTCTCTTGCCGAATGCCTATGTCCTAGATGAAAAGTTTTTTTTTTTATTTTGCCTTGCTTTATCAAAACTAGCCAAAAAAAAAATAGAAAGGACGGTGACCCATTTCCGTGAAGTAGCTAGCACGTTTGCCCCGGTGCTCTTTTTTTTTTTCGCATGGTAAAATGACTGCCAGTGTCCGGCACCGGGCTTATGGAAACGCTGCATATAGCACCGGAAAGAGAAGCTGAAAGCCGGCCCAACTACAAGGTTCAAGAGTGACGAAGGCCGGATTGCTTGCCATACATGTTTCTGATTCAACCAACCGGTCGTAGGGGTGGGGTGTGCATTTTAACTCGAAAACCATTAGTGTGTTAAATATTGATTAGGTTTTCGGCGGTAACTCCGGAATATGAGTTATTCACTGTAAAACTTCATAATACAGTGTTTTCTGTTTGCTATCGCCCGCCAAGTGGTTCTGTTACACATTTTCTTGAATACTTGGATACTTTTCTAGGATTCACTAATCACACCAAATTAGACAGAATTTTTTGGTGGGGACATCAACATTCCCCTTAATTAAAAATTATTCACCAAACCTCAGGCTTGAAACGCTATTAAAATGCAATGCATGCTGGAATACTATCAAACTGCCCTGTCGACGACACTAATTTCACGTTAGCCAAATTAGGTGAATGGACGCACATAAATAACCTCCTGAATAATGAGAATAAAACAAAAGCTGTAATATTTCGAGCTAAATACAAACATATATCAATCAGCAAACTTATCTCAATAAATGCAACACCTATTTAGATTACTTCCAGTATTAAAACACTAGGTGTCCCTTTTTATGAACATGTGTCATGGGATGTTCGTGTGGATAGCCTGGCAATTAAGCTTGCGCCAGTAATGGGTTTAACATACAGATTTCCTCATATACTTCCACCGAAAATTATTATGTTAATCTATAATTCATTGTTTTCCAGGAGAATGAGCTACTGTCATCTAATATTGTCTGACGCAACACAGGGAAACTTACACAGGCTTCATAGGTTGCAGAATAAGTTTGTTAGAATTGTAGAGGGCTTTCCCTATTACTCTCACACAGAGCATCTTATTGACAAGTACAACGTAATCCCAGTTGCCAAATTGTTCGACTATATCTTAGGCAAACCATTTAAAAACGAAAAAGTAAATGATAGCTCCTTTTTACAACACTCATCTAAACTACATGGAACACTTCTGCCCGCCTGACACGTAACGCTATGCCCTGGAAAGTGAGAACTTATAAAACAACCTATCGTCTACAGACACTCCAGAAAAAATTACCCAGGTTACTTAATAGATTACATAATGAACACGGTAAACTTGATATAACATTCAAAGAACTTCGACAGCACTTAAATAGTTAACGGCCTAGAATTAGAACAAGTTTTGTAGCGAGAGCTACATTGGCCGTATGCTCGGCGTTTCGCTGTGGCCGGTAGCCACACCGCGAGCTGAGCCGTTGCCTAGCAACCGCCGCACCTGGCGGCGCCGCTCGCCGCGCCATCTGGCTTGACGTCAGAGAAGGAGCCGGTGAAACCGCGTTGCAACAACAACCACCGCAGCTGGCAGCGCCGCTCGCCGAGCCATCTAGCATGACGTCAGAGGAGGAGCCGGTAAAACCGCATTGCAACAACAGAGGAGGAGCCGGCGTTGCATCGTATATATAGAAGGGGCGGCTCGGTGGGATTCGTCGGCAGTTATGGAAAGTGAGTCGGAGAGGCTGAAAGAAGCCAAGCTTCGTCGTCGGAACGAAACCAAGAGGAGGCAGCGAGCCGAGGACACGGAGGAAGAACGAGCCGCACGCCTTGAGAAGCGTCGTAAGTACGAAGTGGCCAGGCGAGTTGATCCAAATGAGGATAGCACCCGAAAAGTGTTCAAGTCACTGGACGACAACCCCTTATCCTCCCGCCTCACCGACCATCGGGCCGCCTTTGTGGCAATTGAGAAACAAGATGAAGGCTTTCAAAATAAATGCGTTACAATTTAAAGATGTCTAGTCGTTAATGTAACCATAACTGAACGAGAGGTAACAACCAAACCTTAACACTCAGACGTACGAAGCTAAAAGATAAAGATGTAGACGTAGAGAGCCCAGCTAAACAACAAGATTCACCGTACCTCTCGCTACGCACACCCGGCATAACTGAGTTAAGCCACAGCCATTTTTTTTCTCTACCCCGTTATCCCTAACAGTGTACATGGTGAGCGAATGGTTCCGTCTTCCCTTCTCTCAATTCACAATGTGTGCTTTATCTGTTTTGCTTCTCTTTACCATCATTGTATATGTATGACTTATTTCTTGCGGATAAGTGAAACTGCATTTATGTTTCTTTTGCTACTCCTTCATCGTTCATTGTGATGTTTTATGACATGAGTGAACTTGTATTTGTATTTTCATCCTGCCTTATTTCATCACAATTTGTGCACGTTACATTGTACGCTCGGAAAGTGTCAGTCAAACGTGACCATGTAATATATGCCTTTTTTGTCGTCGTGTAACTGCTCCCTATATAGGGGGCTTACGGCTCTGTCAAGCTGTCATTCATGACAGCTTTTACTGCAGGTCTCCCGTGTCGTGTATTCATATTGGATACAAATAAAGGCATTATTATTATTTTCACATGTCATGCGTGACTACACTGTATGCACGCTGACATTCAAGTGCTTCAAAGTGTGTAGACTTCAAAGCTTCTTTTCAATACTATTCAAAGCTTGAGTCGCCCGATGTTTTTGTGGATGAAAGTATGATGTCTCCTATGCATGCGCCGACTGGGAGGGCTCGGAGTGGCAACGACCAAGTGCAGAAGGAGTCACCTTACACCATACCTATTTATACATGTGTCATGACGTCTAAACTGTGATCGTACAAAGCTTCCTTCGTCTCTTCATTTGTCTTTGGATGTTGTCTCCCACCGGCCTGCGTCGTGATCCCCATTGTTCTAAGGCAGCGTCTCCTATACTTCACAGGCCGAGGACGACAACATCACAATTGGTGATTGCGTGAAAAGGACTTTACGGCTGCAGTTACTTCTTCGAACCTTTATCACTGCTACTACGAATTTTCAAGAGTTTTTTACTACTGCGGAGACTACTACTGCTAGTACTACAAGGTACGAGTAGTACTTGGACAACAGGAAGAGCCTTTGCTACTGCAAAGACTGACACTGGGAATTTCGCACACTGCGAATTAAGGAAGCGCATCTCTCCTTCCTGCCACCACATCTCTGACATAGTAGACGTATAAGCAGGGATTTCACAAAGTTGAGAAGATTGAATGATTGCGGTTGAGGGAATAATTGTGATGACTGGTGTGTGCACAGAAAAGTACGACACGCGTCAACCATCATTTAGAGGATTCGGTACCTCTTGTGTCCCAGTGGGACATATCTATTCAGAAGGATTGGGTAAATCCTTACTGGGAGCTTACCACTGTCATTGAAAACAAAAGTGTACAATCATTGCATTCTACCGGTGCTAACATATGGGGCAGAAACTTGGAGGTTAACAAAGGAGCTCGAGAACAAGTTTAGGACCACACAAAACGCGATGGAACGAGAAATGTTAGGCCTAACGTTAAGAGACAGGAAGAGAGCGGTGTGGATCAGAGAACAAACGGGGATAGCCGATATTCTGGTTGACATTAAGAGGAAAAAATGGAGCTCGGTAGGCCACGTAATGCGTAAGATGGATAACCGGTGGACCACTAGAGTTACAGAATAGATACCAAGAGAAGGGAAGCGCAGTCGAGGACGGCAGAAAACAAGGTGGGGTGATGAAGTTAGGAAATTTACAGGTGCAAGTTGTAATCAGCTAGCGCAAGATAGGGGTAATTGCAGATCACAGGGAGAGGCATTCGTCCTGCAGTGGACATAAATATAGGCTGATGATGATGATGTTTAAGATACGCTTGTGAGGCCACATCTTAGTTCAGGTTTTATGTAGAAATATAGTGTTTTTTTTTGTTACACAGAACAGAAGTCCGAATGCATACTAACGTTATATAATATAAATTCACTTCCCGGGTACTTTCATAAATCTTCTGTATATATACCAACCAATATATAGCCACCGCTATAGCCACCGACAAAACTGCCAGGAGCCAGGTGGCCACGGGAAAACGCGGAAAGTAGGCAAGAAAACTTCGCATTAAAACAGTGATAAATGAGCATGTTGTTATCCCTAGCATCTTAGTTTTGCCAAAGTTGCTGCCATGGTTGTTTGCATTAGAGGAGGAGCTATTATTTTCCAACTAAGGAAGAAAAGCTCTGCACATAACATGAAACGCAGTCTTGGCATTTAACGGTGCTAATGGGAGCAACTTTGCACTAACAATTTTTTTGCAGCCTATAATCTCCACGAATAATTGTGTGAAATCTATATTTTTTTAGATATCCTCGGGACTTATTGTCTTGCATTTTTTACCAGCTAAATAACTAAAATATACACATTTTCTGCAAACAAAATATGTCCATGAACAACGTTTATCCAAAGGAAATAGTTGTGTTTACTTGGGTTCATGGATAGCACACCAACTTTGTACGGCCAAAGGTGCAGTCCCACAATATCGTAAAGCGGACTACGAAAGGTGCACGGACAATTTGCAAATGGTATAGATGCATTTTCAAAGGACAATTCTCGCCTATGTACTCACTAGCACTTACTATGCAAGACCAAACCACACTGAATGGTAAGGTGCGAGGCAATCCATTTAAGGTTACATTTGACGGCGGCTATAGAAAGTGTGACGTAGCAAAGAGCTGGAAGACAAGAGCTCATTAATATTTAACAGGAAGAGAAGATGGCGCCATGTGTAGCTGCCCCTGTCTTCAACGAAGTCTTTCAAGTCATCTCTGAAGCTGGCCGATGGCGTAGCCCTATCGTGGTAGTATGAACCCGTATGTGCACACACAATGGGCAGGAACGATACAGGGAAAGAACAGGCAGAACAACACAGGGCAATAACAGCGCCCCAAGGCAGTGCTCAGGCACTGACGCTGCCTCCATTAATCATTTCCTTAGCAGCTCGCCCGTGGGACGGCGCGGAAAGCTTCGTGGCAGACAATACGACCCTTGTACGGCTAAGAGTTACAGAGGCAGAGACGATCATATAACGCTGGTGCGAGGAAAAAGAGAAGACAGGGAAGAATCAGAGTAGCCCATCGTTATCTGGCAGGCTGTAGACGCGACCCTGGCAGAGGTCCCTCATTTGTTGTTCCACGCACGCTAATCTGTTCACCGCGGCTATTCCGGAAGTGAGCCCCGTCTCAGATTCGGCTCGGTAAAGACGCTGACATCAAAAAGAGGGCCGCCAGCAGTGAGAGGGCACCGTTGACTTGAACCAGCGTAGACGCTATTCGCCGGGGTAAGCAATGAAAGTTCAAGGCAACTGGTGGCTATAGCATAATTCTTTTTCGAATTTTGTTATTTCAGTGATGTCGTAGACGTACACGCAGCTTTATGCAGGCTAGGAAATTCTTCACTCTTCCGTGCACTCTTGCTTAACCTAGCTCTATCGAGTGGTAACTTTTCGTCCTTTTCTAACAGTTGCAATTGACGAAAAGTCGGGAAACTTGCTTAAAATTCGATTACTACATTAGAAGACAAAAATCTTCATCTAATAATGTGGCAAGATTAGGAGTCTTTTTCTACAATCAACACTCTTCTCATAAAGGTAGAAGGACTACGAGTGTTTAACATTTATATGTTCTAGGTGTAGAACAGTGTTATCCGTTGAGAGGAGTGGGTGTAATATATTCATGAAATCAAACGCGACAGCTGAATTTTAAAGTACAACATCAAACATGTGAAATCACTCGACGGCGCGACGTCAAGTTGCTACAGATGTGGCCGGTAAAGCTGCTAGGTCCTCCGACCTAAACGGAAGAGCCGCAGTTTAACCGACGTGACACCAATTCGAGGAGGTGGAAACAAATGTACGTGTATCAATTATCCCTAAATTCAGGCGCTTATATTCCGTGAGTACAGTGCCTACAAGATACAGTCCCTAGAAAAGAGAGTGCCTGCGTGTATACAGGGTGTCCCAGCTATCACGCAGCACGATTTTTAAAGAGAGGAACGGTGATACGCGAAGCAAACCTAGTGCGTATTGTTTCCAGTGCAGTAGAGTAGCCGCCTGTAATTTTTTCGTTACTCAGATTTAACTAGCTAATTGTATTATTTATCTAACTCGAGAAGTACTGTCTTAATTATGAAAGTGTCAATGAGAAGATTGTAGAGCAACATGAAAAACTCCCGATACAGCTTTCTGTTGCTCAATACGTGCTACATAAATATGTTTTTCCGAGCGTGAAAGAAGTCCGCGAATACACGCAAAGCGCCGCGAGCGAAACAGATGATGCAACAGTGATTTCACCGAAACAGTGATCGAACCGTAGGCACTTACCAACACAATTCGTCTCGTAACAACTTAAATACCGTAACTGAGGCAGCAATAAACACAATAGCTGGATTTCTTCAAATGAAAACATTAGAACTCACTAAATATCGCGTAAACACGTTTCCATATACCGTATAAAACCATTGCAGTATTGTTTCATGCGGGGAAAATGCATCCACGTCTTTAATTCAGTGGGCTGGAGCGCCGCATTTATACCAATAAACGTGACCAATTGCCAAGTTAGAAAATTTACTTCAGCATATCGTGTTTTCTGCCCCCCCCCCCCCCCCCCCCCCTAGACGACAATAACAAATTCCCCATTCTGGCTTTACCTACACTGCTCAAAACGGCATTATATAACGCGTACTTCAAAGCTAAAATCAGAGGCAGCGATACCATCAACCACACTGCTCGTCTACAGAGCGCAGCCGACGTTGCGCGCAGCTGAACCGTTATACTGTCCGCAGCGCCACTTCTGCGTCATGATGCGGAGAAGTGGTGAACTACGCTCGGTCGGCACACCTACCCATCTAGCCACCGTAACTGCGTAATCAAGTAATATAGGAGGGATACGTGAATATCTCGGGAAATATCTAGATATTCCACAGCAGCTGGCTTCTCCACAAGAAAACCAGAAAATTACCTATCCAGAAAGGGGTCAAGCAAGGAGACAATCTCTCCAATGCTATTCACTGCATGCTTAGAAGAAATATTGAAACTAGGAGACTGGGAAGGCTCAGGGGTGAGGATCAACGGCGATGATCTCAACAACCTTCGGTTTACAGATGACATTGTTCAGCAACACCAGGGATCACTTGCAACAAATGATTGAGGACCTCATCCGAAAAAGTGTAAGAGTAAAAGAGTACGGTTGGATATTGATAGCAGCGTTCCGTCGGAACATATGAGGCAGAAACTTGGGGGTTAAAGCTCAAGGGCAAGTCAAGGACCGCGAAATGCGCGATAGAACGAAAGAAGTCTCCGTTTCGCTCGAAAGGAGAAGTATCGATTGCGATAGGAAATAATTGGACAGCTATAAGACGTAAGTTGTTTTATCGGCCGTATAAATTTTTAAACATACGCATGCTAAGTAAATTAACAAGCATGGTGTCAAGCGCGCACAATTGAACATGAACGCATCTTACTCGTTGACCGCGGAAATTCGCTGTCAAAACGCTGGAGAAAGCGCGGCAGCAGCAGAGAGCGAATTGACCTAAGTGGTGGCGCTAGCATCAACGCGAAGCCGCAAAAACAGCGCAGGGCGGACTCTGTCCCCGCTGCAGATGGCTTTCTTGATGCAGCAGCCCATGCAGGCGCGCGCGCAGGGTAGAACGAGCACCCCTCCCCCTCCCTACCCTCCCCCGGGAGCCTTGCGGAGCCTAACTGCCCCTGCGGGAACGTGCAGCCGCTTGGACCGTGCGGAGTAGAACGCGCTCCGTCCTCCCTACCCTCCCCCCAGAGCATTGCGCGCGACTGGACCGACGACGCGCTTTCTTCCCGCTTCTTTCCCTTGCGTGCGCGAGATTGAGCCACGATCGCCAGCTCACCCTCGCATACTTTCTCTCGCACATTCAGCATACGATGCGCGGCGACGCCTCTATCGCACTTGGACTTTACAGGTAACCTTACGGCAACTGCGAAGGCTGAAATGCATCTGGAGTCTTCATGTAACTGCTATCGCAATGAATGGTTAGGCGTAGCGTTCAGAGACCGGAAGAGAGCCAACGGGGATAGCCTTTATTATAGTTCACAATTGGAGTAAAAACGGAGCTGGGAACGTGATGTAATGCGTAGGGCCTATACCTGCTGGACCATAAGAATTGCAGAATGGGTGCTAAGGGAAGGGATGCGCAACCTAAGATGACAGGAAACTAGGTGGGGTGATGGAAGTAGGAAATTTGCAGGCGCAAGTTGGACTCAGGTTGCGCAAGACAAGGGTAATTGTAAATCGCTGGGAGAGGCATTCAGTCCTGCCAGTATTGTTTAACAATAGTCTGAGGATGATGATAAAGATGAGATTAGGCGGTACTTCGCAACTTCTGGCATTCCTTTAGCAGCTGAGGCGGATGAAGCTCGTACACAGTCTCATCCCATCTATTCAAGTGCCTGTCGCAGTTCTTGCAGTTCACGACAGAGCACGTGTTTCTTCTTTTCATCCGCCTTTTGTATAAATAGTACGAAGCGGTTCTCGGCCTCTCGACGGAACGCTACTGGAGCGGCGGCTGGCAGTATCTTTCGTGGCCGGCGCTGCCAAAATCAGCCAGCAGCCGACGAAATCTGATTATAGGTGCGTTTTCGCAGCGCGGTTGGTGAGATTCTCTTATCTATAAAGGATCAGAGATTGAGGGCCATAAAGTAGTCTCTCCAACACCGCAGTGCAGTCTCGCGAGTCTAGATTTGTGAACGAGCATACCAATCTCGGCGAGTGCTGCGGACGTTCGAGGTCCTCGTGTTTGGCGCAGTCATGGCTGCTGAGCGACCTAGTTTCTGGCAGCGCAGTTGGTCCACACACAGCCAACGCAATGTCGCTGCAGCAGCACAAAGCTATGTTGCGACTTTAACTCGGGGCACTTGGTGAGTCTGGGATGGACCCGGCCTTGATGAAGTTGTGCGATATAAGTGATCCTCGAATCTCCTCGCGCGCATCGTCTGCCGGCACAACTCGGGGGCATTACGGGACGGCATGTGGCAGAGCTGCAAGGTGGTTGGCCTCCCCTTTTTCTGCAATGGCTTAATGCCTGGGCCAGCCATAGGCTGGCTTCTCTCTTGCATAGCACCACGACACCCCTGCAGATTGCAGAAGAGGAGACGGTGGAGGCCGCCTGCTGCTTGGAGCCTGGTTAGCCTGGTGAGTGGCAGCGCTGATTCCGTTATCACTTCAGGATTCATGGTGAACTAGTTCTTGCGCTGACAGGCACAGGCATATGAAGAAGTGGTACAGGACAGATGAAGCTTTCTCACGACGCACTAGACAAATGTCGGGCAGCCAGCCCATTCTCATCTTGAGTGCCATATCGGTTCGACTGTCATCGGCGATGTCCGCCGGTCGAGTCGTCGGCTTCTGTCACTCAATGAAGTGCTGGCTGCCGTAGCCAAGGCACTTGTGTTGTTGCACTCTCGCAATATCAGGCCGTGGTGGTGGCGGTGGTGGTGATAGTGGATTGTAGCAACAGGCGGGTTTAGCCTGGCCATCAAGGCTGGCAATTGCTCCGCCTGAGCGTCTCTTACAATATCGCTGAAGGGTTTCACCATATGTCCATCAAACCAGTCTCTTAAGAATTGCATAAGGAGATGTGAAGTTTCTGTGCGGGCTATAACAGATCCCTCGGGAAATACAACGTGTTGCAGGCACGCATGCGGAAGGTCGTTTTTTTTTGTAGATTATCCAGGAGAGCATCCCTTTCAACTGAAATTTCGGGCACGACCCCAGAAAGTGTTCAATATCTCCTTTCTCGTCGCATACCGCACACTTCGGTGAATTGATTCGTCCCATCTTAAATAACCAGGCCGGTGTACTAGCAGATCCTGTCATGATTCGATATAAAAGTGAGGCTTCCTCTCGATGAAATCTCTTGGTTACGCAGGCCATATGTGGTGGAACTCAAAGCGACCCAAAGTGATTTCGAATGTCCGATGTTTTCACTTGATTACTCTTTGGAGCCTTGACTTTGGGAGGATGATAGAGCGCTGCGTATGAAAGCGCATCAGCTTTTTCGTTGCCAGTAATACCAATGTGGGAGGGAATCCACTGAAACTTTACCGTGAAGCCTTTGTTGTTGAGTTCTTTCACAAGGGCTAATGATTTGCGTGGGAACTTGATGGATGGCAGAACGGTATAGTTGTTGTAATGCGGCCTTTGAGTCCGTAAGTACAACCACATTCTGCGAAGGCAGAGTCTTTAGTATGCGCAGAGCAGAAGCTATTGCTACGCGTTCCACAACTGTCGATGAGGCCATACAGTCCAGACGGCCAGACCATGTAAATCTCAGAGAGGGAATATAGAATGCAGCTGCGCAGCGGTCTTCGTCTACTTTGACAGAGCCATCTGTGTATATGTGCAGGTGATTCGGGTAAGTCGTCTGCAAATGTTCCAGGTCTAGTGAATTGGCTTCTGCAGATGGAATGCAGCTCTTTGACTGCAATCGTGGTATACTTAGGTCGCATGTGATGTCCTCGAATGTCCAGGGCGGTTCTATCTTTTCCCTCTGTCTCAAGTAGCGCAATCCTAAGACGCGAAGTGTGTTCAGTGCTGCATAAAAATGTGAGCGCGGCCTGTTACTTATACGTCTTAACAGGGCTTTGCCGGGCGTAGACTCACTCAATCGTAGTAGCTGGATCATGACAGTCTGGGAAGCCTGAAGTCGCCGAGGGCGTGACTGAGCTTCGCAGAGCACTTTCTGTATACCTCCACGGTCTGCCTGAGCTCCTCGTGGTGGACGGCCAGCTATAGTGGTTGAATAGTAAAGTCTGGTGCTTGGTGCTGACGCAGATTTGCGTAATTTTGGTGCGCACCATTCGTGGCATTGACGTTTCAGCAAGCGCGATAGGGTATATGTACCACGCACTGGTGTCAAAGAGTCCGTCTTATCGCGCTATATATATATATATTTTTGAGTAGCCTATTCTCTTATGTGAGCTCTCCCACAGTCGTCGAAATAACTCCTGTGCATCCGATATCACGAAACACCCGCATTAGCGAAATGCAAGCACAAACTACTCTGGGCTTATCTATGTGCCTGGCTGACTTCCTTGCCTAGTTTAAACCAAACCGGCACTCTCCGGCGGCTGATGGGATCGGTGTGACTACATCTAACGTTGGCTTTGTAACAGGCAATCAGCCAGTAATAAACCACATAAAGATAGTACCAAGACACTATGTAGCAGTATATCACACCCATGCTACTGCATATATCTGTTTGCAGTGTGTCATTAGGAACCCCACATTCTTATCATTTATGGAAAATGCCCCCAATGTTAGCAGTAGAAAGCTACATCTCATGTTTTATCCCAGTGTTCGATATAACGGCTCGTATCTTCAGGGCTTTGTATACCGATAGTGTAAAAGCTAATACACAGTCCCGTATTTCGAAACAATATTTCAAAAAATTGCTTCACTTCCTTCAGTTTCACAACTAAAGGCAGTAGGAGCAAATTACATCCACTGCAAGTGATTTGTTTGCTATACCTCAACGTAAAAATAAAAAGCTTGCTTGCTATAAGACGCGTGGACTCCCCAGTCATGCTGTCGAGGAGTATAGGGACCCCTTTTAGAACGTTTGCGCATTTTAGAAATCTGCTGACTGCTGAGCTTCCAGCGTGCCTTCTAGGCGGTGTTTCCATCCAGCATCAACAGGATGGAAACACCGCCTAGAACACCGCCTGTATCAACATGTAAAACTTCATTGTCTGAGCGCACTCTTCATTGAGATGCCAGAAAACATATTTGCTACGGTGCTTTCTTTCCGTATTGTTTGACTCGATGAACATATTTCGCATAAAAATTTCTGTATAGCGATAATCACGTGTGCAAAACATTTCCTGTCCCTCAGAACGTCATGGACGCATGTAGACAAAATTCAGCTCCGACACTTGTGCCCTCTCTCAACTTTGCGGCTTCAATACACCATAGTCTACGAGTGAGCTAAGCTGCCCCCCTCCCGTCCCCAATCAAGTTGTCGATGTTGGGAACCTTAAATCCCATCTCCAAGAGGCTAGAAACAATGTTAGTCTGGGAACTACAACTCAACAACGCCTACTGCAGCGATAACGCAGCTACCGGTAGGAAAGCAGAGAATCTGAAGGAAGGCTGGCGATAAATGTGCAAGAAGCCGCTGCGGTATGTCGAACTTGACTAGTTGTGTTAGAAATTAAGGAAGCGCCACCGATGGAAAACGAAACAGACGCAAAGTTATTTCATTACGGTGCGATTGTGGAGCCCAAGCTGCCTCGGTGAGCACACTACCGTTTGCAGTACTCGACAGCGAATGCGGTTCATCGTTCGGCCCACTGTGGTCCGGAGGAAAGCCAGCAGTTCGACGAACCTTCATGTCTGGCCGCCATCAATTTCGAATATTGAAATAATTTTTCCGCCACATTGCCACATTTACTCTATCACAAGCAAACGGAAATGAATCTCCTCCGCAAACTAAGACTTTCCTGTCGACGTCGCGCCGCCGGAATTCATCCTTATAGTTTCGCTGTGGCTGCCCAAACAAAGCGCACAACGGGAATAATTTAGGGTGAAGAGTTGCCACACCATCTCCGCACACACTGCATCCTCGGATGTGCAACGGTTGCGCATAATACGTATGACTTTTGTCTAACTTTACATTTTTCTTCTTTTCATTTTTTTTTACAAATGGAAGCCCGGAGGAATCACTGAATGGTGTCAGCCAAATTCAATCACTTCCTTAAAAAAGAGGTTCAGAGCAGTACAAGATAAAAATACAGATTCCTCAGAACAGCTTGGGGAGCGGTGGAAAGCCGCGCTGGTCAGCTCAGATCTGCAAGACCAACTATGGGCCATCCAGCGATCTCGAGAGGCGGCTGGGAGACTAGCTCTCGCTACCGCCCCTGGCGCGGTATAGGCGCGGGATCAAATCCCGGCCACGGCGGCCGCATTTCGATGGGGGCGAAATGCGAAAACACCCGTGTACTTATATTTAGGCGCACGTTAAAGAACCCCAGGTGGTCCAAATTTCCGGAGTCCCCCACTACGGCGTGCCTCATAATAATATCGTGGTTTAGGCACGTAAAACCCCATAATTAAATTTTGTTAGGCCCAAGCCTCATTCCGCTGGTTTCCATAAAGTTGTTTCACACACTCACTCGCTCAGGGAACAACTTCCACGGCAGGTGTTCGTCGAGCGCGCTACGTCAAAAGAACAGCTGGTCGAGTGTATTGCGAAGAGCGTGAATAAGTTCATCTCAAAGATTCGTCTGGTGAACACAAATATCGCGCGAGCACATGGTACTCAACAAAGTCAATCCGATTGAAACTAGCACGTCTTTTATCAATAACACTCGCACTTCTGTTACTGCGAGAAAATAGGTACCCCAGAAAATAGAAAAGAAAAAAAAACGTAAAGTTGACAAATAAGCCTCCTAGGAAATTCCTGGGAGCACGCTACAATGACTACAGCTGCATCGAGCGCCCAGTGCGTCGCGTACTTTTTTTTCGTTGTTCTGATTCTCTATCTTGCCGCCTTTCTTCTGTTCCTCTAGTGCCATTGTGAGTATCCTGGGGACGGTGTAGCTGCCGGAATTAGATTAGAAGTGCAGCCTGTTTTGAATAGCCGATGAGGGACAAAAGCCCGGCTCAGCGTTATATTGAATAATCGCATTACACTCAGCCCTGGCAACGCCTCACTGGAGCCGGGATTTCGGCAGGAGTCTGCTAATTTTCTGTTCTCCAAAAGCCAGCCGATACTTTCCGCATTCGTCGGTTTTCAGCCGGAGGCCCGTACTTTCAGTTCTGGAAAAGTTACCTTTTCTTTGCAGCTGGCGCTCAATACCAGATTAAAGACGCGTGCTGAATGGCGATGACATCACAATATGTTTTTTTTTTCGTTTTTTATCAGTTTGGCGACAATGTAAACGCGGGACGCACATGCCTTGTCGGTGTCTAAAAGCAGTTCCCTAGAAAGTCTTTCAGGACGCAATATGAGTGCAGTGACTTAACATTTTTTTACATACTAATACATTAGCAGAACCACGAAAAATTGCACAGGAGGTTCATTTCACGTAAGACCTAATTCAAGCACGTTAAGACATTAGTTTCTTGAATTTAGTAAACCGAGCACATAAGTCACAATTTATTAGAAAAGAAAAAAAAACAATAAAAAAGAAACTCTACAAAAGTGTTTTCAATGCCTACAGTTCTCTTTGTTGTAATCCTACGGAACGTGCAGTCTCATGCAACATCAACGTTTATGCAGCGCAGAGGTCACAATTTTAATTCTCTGAAACGTTTTGTGTCATACAGCACAGTATTCAAAATGAATGAAAACAGCAGCTCATGAGCACGCACACTATGAACTGTTGACGCAGTCATTTCTAGCGGACAACGGCGATGTTTGAGGTTCGTAGAAGGAAGAATGTTGAACTAGGCACACGCACAGAAAACTACAACGCGAAAGGCAGTGGTGAGGGTGGCTACTTATTAATCGCACGTTTCATTCATGCACCTGAGTCTTAATGAAAACTCAATCAAAATACAGTGGGTACCTTGCCCGCAAAGCCCTCGCAAAGTGTTTGTATTCTTGGCAACAATTACTTGGCGCAGTCGGCATTTTATCGCAACGGTTAGAGTGTGACACCAACAGCAACGACTATATACGAGTGGTGCGTGTTCACCCGGTTTTCTCGTCGAACTGCAGTCATTGGTAATAATTATTTATGTGCTGTTACGTGCCATTATTATGTTCATCTCAATTTGAGGCACAATTACAAGATCTCATTATGAGGCACGCCGTAGCGGGGACTCCGGATTAAGTTTGACCAGCTGTCGGTTCTTTAACGTGCATCGAATGCATGGTACACGGGCATTTTCAAATTCCGCCCCCATGTAAAGGCAGGTGCCGCGGTTATTTTTTCTGGGGACCTCGTGCTTAGAAGCGACAAACCATAGCCACTAAGCAACCACGGCGGGTTAGTGATTGTGCTGTTGTGTTACTGTTGGCGAACTGACAGTATGGGTAATAACCACTGTGGGATCGAGCAGCAAAAAAAAAAAAAAAAATTGCCCGCCAATCCACCCTGTGAAGGTGGTTGGAAAGCGAAGCTTTTTACGCCACCCTCACGGTGACTGCGGCGCACTTGATATTTCACACACTACAACGTAACTTTAACCACGGCCTTTATTATTATTTACTTCACAACAATGTTCACTACTGCTTTATGATCGTTGTGATATACACTACTAGACTACCCCATAGTGGGGTAGTCTAGAAGATGAACCGAAGCAGTTACTAGGCTGGCAGGGTTTCGAATGACGTCAACCCTCTTTCAAGCAGCTGCATAAGCTTTGCAACAGCTGCAATCTAATCTTACGGACCGCGCCGAGCCTGTTTCTGTTGTTTGCCCGCAGCCCTTATCATCCATCATGTTGGCTCACCACTTTGAAGCTTGTTTTTGTGGTTTTTCTTGCGAAAACGAGTGCTTAGTTGTACGCTGAATGCCTGAATTCAAGTAAGCTATACTGCTATACGTGCAATTGTTAGCGGTTCCTCGGGATCGTTTTTTGCTTACAACGACGGACACGACAGAACCATTGGATGGTAGCTTCGCTTCGCTTTAAAAAAGGGAGAATTCTTAAGCTTCGCCTTTATGAGCGGAACGCGATATCATTTAAAGATCCTTGACTGCTTCTCACGCTTCCTGGTAACTGCAGCTTATGTACCATTTTGTTTACCTGAAAACCTTGGTGGCGAACTCTGTGCACAAAGGCGAGCTTTCCGGTTCTTTTGTATCGTATCGCGTCTGACACGTGTGCTCCGAATGATAAGCTGAGAGGGCGCTGCCCAACTTCTCTGTATATCGTAGCATGATTATCTGATGTATAAAAGAACGGCTCAATAAATCCTGGGCACTCGTGCCCTGACCACCTGGAACATGGTGCCATGATGATACACTTTTTTTCCTTCCCCCGAATGGCGGACGCCACCGCTGCCACAGATGCGCGGAGGCTAGCGCCATCTGGATGGCGTGCCGCCCCCACTAAGACCTCAAACAGCAGCGGGAAAAGGGGTTTGTGCTTGAGTTTCCGCGTAACATAGTCATGTTTTCTCGTATATTCAAATTGCAATCCGTCGCCATCATGTCTGTGAGTGATGCATACGTCGCACTTTACGAATTTTGTGACTACGAAATTCAGTCCAGTATCGTCTATGTGCCAGGCGGAGCCTGCGTCGTTCGGGATGCGTGGTTCCGCATGATTTTTCTCTAAGGAACAATGTTACCGATGCCGACACCAAATTTTCTACGACATGGGGTCCTTAACGCTCTCGCGTTAATATATACAGACGCATGACAAATACGTGAGATGTAGGCACGGAATATCAGTATAGTCAGTGTAACGTAAGGTCAAACATGCTCACAGATGAGCATCAGTAGAGGAAGGTAACGTGGAATATTAATGGGTAAATAGGAAACGATAGGACACTGTACTGCTACCACTTTACCGCCACTCATCTGTAACATGAGTAGCGACAAGTTTTTCGCCACAGTTATAACAGACTTGCCTTTTACAGGGGTGACGAAAGTGCAAACAAGTTGCATACATAATAAATTTGTTTAAAATTATTTTACAACACCATGCCCTGTTTGTTATTCGTTGAAATCAGTGGAATAACTGTTTAGGTTTTGCTTGCTTTTCTAATGAAGATAATTCAATGTAAACGCTCGTTCAGTTTCCTTTATTGACTTAATCCTAAGAATAGGACACTACAGCGTAGGTAATGTTTTAATAGCACTTTCATAGCAAAACAGTCGCAATCTGGCACTACAACATTCTCGTTACTAAGGATGCCATTATTCATGCATCAGGACAAAAAGTGTAAGAAAAAATAGACAAGATTGTCCTTACACATCATAGGACAGAGCTCTTTCCAACGCCAACTAATGCCCAAGTGAAGTGCTTACAGTAAAAGACCATTAGGGCTTGCGAAATTGCATAGAAGAAATCCCATAGTTGGTATACGTCACCTTAATAAAGCTATTATTTACACAAAATAGGCGCGGAAAGTTACTTAGGACGCCTTGGTAGCATGCGAAGCTCTTCGCGAAAAAGCCGCCAGAACCCATGCCTTGTGGAAATAGATGATTATGCGAAGCATTGTGCGGGAAGCCTACCGAGGTAACGAAACGACCATGAGAGCACCAAGACGTAGGTGGTTGTTTCACGCCCTGCATGACACACATGTCATGATATTCATGTCATAAGTCCTAAGGAGTCCCTTTAGCTACGCCTAAGAGACCTTAAGGCGAAAGCCTTAGTCATGACTATGACTATTACTTCGACCATCAATATTCATCCTTCTGCTTCATTTAGTACCACATTCAACCCATTCCATTGGTACTTGCGTGTTCATCTTTGTTCGCTGGGTCCTTGTCATCTTAGGCGGCTGTTCCATGACCTACATGACACACTATCACGACATTCATGTCATGACATCATTAATGTTCTTCCCACACTTTTGTCTTGCTATGCGAATTTTAGTACATACCAATGTAACGAAACGACCATGAGAGCACCAAGACGTAGGCGGCTAGACAGACAGACACAGACAGACAGACAGACAGACAGACAGACAGACAGACAGACAGACAGACAGACAGACAGACAGACAGACAGACAGACAGACATATACTGCCAAAGTGGCAAATATTCGCCAATAAATGCTTCGCATAATAAAACAGGGTTGTGATTTACTAGACGTGCCGTTTATATCTCTTTTTATTACAGCGGAGCTGTTGGAGGTTGAGGCTGCGTCATCCGTCTGTCCGCCGGTGTCACGCAGGGGGCCCGTTCCCAGACCCACCACTAGGCGCACTGCGTTCAGAGGCCACACCGGCTGAGGAGCGGACCAATCAGAGTTCGCGTCGGGTAGGGGCAGGTAGAGGCGGAGGAAGAGCACGCGCCCTTTATCGCCATTGATTCCGCTGGGCGCGAGTGGCTGTGGCAGCTCGCCCGAGAGCGATAACGCCATCGCTGGGCGAATTCTACGTTTCGAGCACGGGAATCGGCAACAAAACGGCAATGGCGGGAGGCTAATCCGAAGCTACGCAAGAAAGAAACGCAAGTGAAGCATACTTGAAGGAAAGCGAACCCTGATTTGTCCCAGCAATTGGCAGAACAAAGAAGCAAGCACCGAGAGATCCCTTTGACCGACGGTGCCAGAGATTTCCTCGACCGGGAGTTAGCAGGGAATGTTAAGCAGTAAAAGTGAAAACGTCACCCATAATCACACGAACACCACTGAAAACAAACAAAATCCCAGAAACTCCCACAATATCCTAGCAACCCACAGAAACCCCCAGATAATCACAGAAAATCACACAAACTCACAGAGAAATACAAGAGAACCACAGCTTCGCTGTTTCAGCAGATTTCACGTTGCGTGGAACTGGGTTCACTTTTTTGTTCTTTTTTTGTTACTTGTATATAGTTGGTGTGCCTTAGATGTTCCTTCACTTTTTTCCCCTAACTTTTTTTTCCTTACCTCGTAGAGAATTGTGAACAACATTACCGTTACGTAAGTGATGTCAGTGGTAGCGAAGTGCGGAGCAAAGTTGCCGAGGAATGCAACATGCAATGACTTTATGTTTTATTGCGATAGCAATTAAATGGACACTTCAAGCGGATTCCTGCCGTCGGCTTCGCCGTCGCCGTGAGGTTCCGTATAAAGTCCAAGGGCGATAAAATCGTCGCCGCGCCATATGCTTGAGTGAAAGCGCGCGTCCCCCGCGCGCTATCACGGAGAGCGAATGCACGGCGGAGGGCAAACGCGACTTCCGTCGCGCGAAAGGCCGTGGCGGTATGAGAGCGAGGGAGGTGGGGGTGACTCTGTGCTGCGGCATGAAATGCGTATCTTGCAATCGGGCGCAAGGGGAACTGGCCACTCAATCTCCCACGCGAAAGGAGGAAAGCGAGAAAGCAGCGCGGGAGGGAGGGGTGCGGCTTCTACTCTGCCAGCAACTGCGTACTTGTACTTTGCGCGCCTGCGGGCTGTCACGCGTACCGTATCTTGAAAGCGATCTCCACACGGCTGTGACCTTTGTATGTGCTGTAGATTCGCCGCTCAGTTTCCGTTGAAGCGACCGACCGCGTGAACCTTCGCTCGCTGCGGCGGCTGCGCTTGGTGCCAGCGTTTTGACAGTGGTTGTCTGCGGTCATCGAGTGTGATCTATTCATGTTTGCTCGTGCGCGCTGACACCAGGCTTGTTAATTCAGTTAGTAAACGTACGTGCCCAAGTTTATGCAGCCGGTAAAAACTACTGTCCCTACTCCGAATACCTCTCTACTAATTTGCTATCGCAATTGATGCTTCGAAGCTGCAACATTTTTATTGCGATTGCAATTATATGGACACTCCGAGCCGATTTATGCCGCCGCCGTCGCCGTGAGGTTCCGCATAAAGTCCAAGGGCGGTAAAATCGGCGCCGCGCGCCGTATGCTGTAGGTGCGAGTGAAAGCGCGCGACGGACGCACGCTTTAATGGAGAGCGAACGCACGGCGGAGAGCAAACGCGACGCGTTCCGTCGTGCGAAAGACCGTGGGCGGATGGGAGAGAGGGAAGGCAGGTGACGTTCAGCTGCGGCACCAAATGCGTATCTTGCGACCGGGCGCAAGGGGAACTGGCAACTCAATCTCCCACGCGAAAGGAGGAAAGCGGAATGGCAGCGCGGGAGCGAAGGGGTGCGGCTTCTACTCTGCAAACAACCGCGTACTTGTACTTTGCGCGGCTCCGCGCTGTTGCGCACACCGTGTCTTGAAAGCGATCTCCACACGGTTCTTACCTATGTATGCACTGTGCTTTCGCCGCTGCTTCCGTTGAAACGATAGACTGCACGAACCTTCGCTCGCTGCTGCTGCCGCGCTCGCTTGCTCACGCCAGCGTTTTCACAGTGGTTGTCTACGATCATCGAGTGTGATCTATTCATGTTTGCTCGTGGGCACTGCCACCAGACTTGCTAATTCCGTTAGTAAGCGAACATGTCCAAGTTTATTCAGCCGATAAAGCTAGTATCCTTACTCCGAATAGCTCGCTACTAATTTTCTATTGCAATTGATGCTTCGCCTTTCGGGCGAAACTGCGACTTTTTTCTTTTTCGTAAAACCTGAGTAGAAATTCAATTTACGCAGAACAAGTCTTTTGCTACATGTTAAATAGACAATGAACGGGAAAGAACTTAGTAAAAGAAACAAAAATACTAATGAAAGAACAAGCGCTGTCTTAATCTATCTTGAAGTGGGATAAAGGAGCGGGCAGAAAAACGATCAGAGCAGAAAAAAAGAAATCTGTGGATTTACGTCTTGCGGAGACGATACGGAGTCAAAGGAACCATGTGTGCACTGAATTGGACCTTGTACAAGTGACGAGAGCGAAAGCGTTGGCCAGATGATGTTGCCAACCGCGAAGTAACAGAAGGAACAGCTCACTCGAGAAAGAGGTGATCGCGAAAGACAGGGCACGCTCACACTTCAGCTTATCGATGTCTGGCCCGGTATTCCTGCTGGCCGAGGAGCAGCGACTTGCGATGGGAGCAGAGGCTTTCCCACGAGATCGATGCGCCGATGTTTCGCCTGCAGGCTCACGCTGGCGAGAATACTTGACGGGCGACGACTCGTTTCCCTTCTCCAGCGCAAACTAGTCTTCGCTGACTCTATAGGCTTCCCCAACTGCCCGCTATTCGCCGCTGGTTCATGGCCAATGCCAATAATGCGCGCAATGCAAGCAAGTATCTTACAGGCTCCAGAGAAACCTCTCCACGTTGAGACCTCCGTGTTCACGTTGAAGTATGAATGATGTCCTTAAACGAGTCTACAGTATCCACGAAATGCGTGAAAGGTACCTATTATTCACTCGCGTGACTAGGAAAATATTTCTAACATGGTTTTTTAAATCAATGGCGCTCCATTGGCACGCCGTAGTAGCCTTGGCTCTGTTATCGCAGATTTAGTGCGGTACTGATGGGTGAGCGCATAGGAATGGCCAGGTTTCTCTGCCAATCGTCGCGCTCAGATTTAGTGCAATACCAGCCTCCCAAATCAGTCCGTCCAGCTGCTCAATCTGGAAAAACATTGTGCTGTTTTGTGCCATCAGATGGCGCCACCACAATATATATTAAAATGTTTCTAAGGGGACGCCAATAAGTCATCATCACCATCAAAAGAATCTGTGAGAAAGAGTGAATTGGATGCAAAGAATGGAAACGAAAAAGAAGACGGAGATTTACAAGACGGAGAAGAAATTAAAACGGAAAAACTGTACAATAACACAACGGGCAGTGTCTTGCTATTTGAGGCGTGAGCTGGTTGCCTAAGGAGAAAAAACATACCCGATAAAATACTCGAAACAAGATGAGGCTTGGGTATGCTGCAGCAAAAATCCGCAGACCACTCAGCATATCCTAACAGAATACGAAGGAATGCACCTAGTGAAACCTGTAAGTTGCACCTTCCAAAGCGCTTGTGTTTAAGGTGGACGAATGCATCCACTGGTCAGCAGCTGAGATAAGCAAGAAACATTTGGAGTATTGGTGAAAAAAAGGAGGAAAGAGATTGATACGACCGTTACAAGCATAGGTAGCGGTACAAGGTAGAAACAGCAGTTTTGAGGAAGAGAAAAAAAAGTTTATTATATATTTCAACGTACTGCAGCCCCGAAGGGCTATCGCAAGAGTGGGGGAATAAAATACATAGAAAAAAGTCACAGTTTCGCCCTAAGGGCGAAGCAATTAATGCGATAGCAACACAGCAATGTGACACGAAGTAAGGTGAGCGGCTTTGGTAGCAATATGAATTGTAGTAAACATGAGCTGATTAAGTAAGCAAGTGTGCTGCGGCGTAAGTAGACCGACATGAAGAGAGACTCGATGACCACGAGAAGGCGCGTGTGAAACGGTGGTGTTGATGAGAAGCGCTTCCCGTGGGCAGCGCGTGCGAAGGGACACACCTGTAGCGCTGCACTGCCGATCCGGGCAGCATTGCATGTGTAGCGTGCGTTGCAAAATGTGGCCCGACTATTACTAACTGAATGAACAAGCGTGGTGTGAGCGCGCACAAGCAAACATAAATAGATCACACTGAATGACCGCAGACAACGACTGTCAAAACGCTGGCAGCAAGCGCATATACGTCGCAGCGGGCGAAGGTACGTGCGGTCTATCGCTTCAACGGAAACTGAGCGGCGAATGCACAGCGCATAGAAAAGTCAGAGCCGTGTGGAGATTAGAGACAGTGCGGCCGGCGAGCGACGAGCGCGGTTGTTGGCAGAGTAGACGGGAAGAGAGACTGGTAAGTTGAAGACTAAGAAGATGGTAACTGGGTGAGAAATACCTGTCAAAGCGACGATAAATGAAACGTACAGCTTTCTTTTGGACAGATTCAATTTTCTTATGTGAGACATTTTGTGCGGGTTCCATACGACAGATCCATACTCCAGTATTGGACGAACCATCGTTTTGTAAGTGAGGAGTCGTGTGCCTAAGTGGGGTGAACGTAATGTGCGTTGCAAGTAGCCTAACCTTCTAAGCGTACAGTTGCACATGAGTTCGATGTGATGCGACCAAGATAACCCCTGAGTGAATAGAAGACCTAGATATTTATACTGTGAAACATCTCCTATAGGGCAGCCATTAAATGAATAGGTAAATCGAGAAGGAAAAGAACGTTTGGTAAATTACATAGACACAGTTTTTTGGAAATTGATTTGCATCTGTCAAGTCTCACACCATGATTGAAATGATACAAATGAATCATTAAGGATAATGTGATGAGGAGTTTTAACCGTATGGTATAATACACAATCATCTGCATACATGCGGATTTTAACAGAAATAGTGCTTGGCAGATCATTTATGAAAATCAAAAACAGAAGCGGACCTATATAATATTGAACCTTGAGGTACGCCAGACGTTACACTGCAAGTGGAGAATTGAGAAGACCCAAAGAGTACGTACTGTGATCGATTGGGTAAAAAAGAAGAAATCCAGTTAACTAATGCTTGGTTGTTAAGAATAACAGTGAGCTTTTTCAGTAGTTTGGAGTGTGACACAGTGTCAAAAGCTTTTAAAAAATCCATAAATATTGCGTCAATTCGGTCACCTGCATCGAGGGCCTGGATGATGTCATGGGGGAATTCACTGAGCTGGGTTGTGGTGCTAAATCCGCGGCGAAAACCGTCTTGAGCATCTGATAAAACATTATTGGACTCTAGAAGATCCATGATATGTTTGTAAATTATGTGTTCGAGTATTTTACAAGAATGAGATGTGATAGAAATGGGTCTGCAGTTCAGCAAAGACTGCTTATTCCCGGATTTGAATAGTGGAAGAATTTTAGCTGATTTCCAGGCAAAAGGGACAACAGACGTCGAGAGAGATTTCTGAAAAATAACAGTTAAATATCGACTAGTCCATAAAGAGTATCTAATGAGGAATGCATTATCTATATGGTCGGGACTACATTTTCTTTTTCGAATCAAGTTTCAAAATCAAATTCAGCACATCCTGGTTCGAGACAACAATGTCATCAATAGAACTGTGCGTCGGCTCTATAAAAGGAGGAACAACGGAGTTATCAGGCGTAAAAACAGTTTTAAAGTAAAGATTAAATGCGTTTGCAATCATAGCAGTATCACTTGTAACTGTGTTGTTTATTTCAAAAGTATCAGTGGCAGATTCCTTTGGCAGAACAGAGCTCCAAAATTTACGTGGATTATTTCTAAGCAAACTCTGAAGTGTTACCTGGAAGTAAAACTCCCAAGCAGCATTAGTTTTGCTTCGAAGTTCCTTCGAAGTTTTGCTTCGAAGTTCCAAGGAGATGTATACAAAAATGATAGAAAGAAAAGCATGTATGCCATACCTGATTAACTCAGGCAGACTAGGTGACTATTTGTCACCATCCCGTTTCAATGAGGCTGTCAATAGACCATCATCCAGACATTTCTCTGGTGTTTGTCTAGCCAGAGGCACTGCTAAGTCTTGACAAGTTCGGCCAATCTAAATAGTATTTACGGAAGCATTACAAGAAACACGAAGCGTGCATCGTGGATGTTTCAAAGAGTGAAGCAAAAGAGGTGGTCTTCTGAGGGAAACTGCACGCTCCTTGTTGCGAGTATATACGGGCGCATTTAGATCAGGTGTGCGTGGAAGTATTTCCTAATGACTAGGGCAGCTAATTCGCCATATAATATAACATGTTCTTCTCGTATCAAACCTACCTAAATAACGCTACTATTGTGCACTTTACAACACGCATCTGTAGAACTGCAACTCTGATAATGCACAGTACCTAGACCAAGTTATGGCTGTACTTTAATATGCAGCGAAAGGCCCTTTCCGCTGGAGTTACGTGTCAGTTCTCTTAACGTAGTACATCGCCTGTACCGGCAAGGATGTGAGCCGAACCATTCGTGTGAGGGAGAAACGTTTGAGCGAAACTACAGCGAAACGTTCGAGCACCTGCTCCTGGAATTCAAAATGTTTAATAGTCGTTGTTTAGAGCAGCTGACAAAGTTCCAAGAGCTTCATCTCTCGCCATCTAGTCTCAATGAATCTTATTTCCAAAAGATCGAGCGTTTCGAGTGTAGTGGCGTTTGGTGTAACTACTGGGACAGGAGCACCGGGTACCGCCATATGTTGGCTGTTCGGCAGTAGTACCAATGATGCGATTTTGCCGCACTAATATCGCAGCTCACAATAGGTGCTTCAGTGCATGGCAGGCAGCACCTGAGAACTGCCTTATATCTGAAATACTTCACTGCAAAAAAAAGTGCCCCTGCCGATCTCTCTTTAATGATATTGTGATTCCGGAAAAACGTGAACGAGTTGACGAGGCTGATCATTGAAGCACAACACAAAGCCATTCATTTCATCATCAACAAAAGAGTTAACATGTTTGCGCATGCCATTAATGTTGTTCACAGAATAGGCCCCATGCATGTCGCTTGGCCTAAGGCCTGTGGTTCGATTCAGCCGCAACGGTGAAAAAAAAAAAAAAAAAAAAAAAAAAAAACCGCTTAACCTGGCACTCGGCCGTCCAACGCTTGAAACAGTGAAGCTGGGCGACCATAACCCAGCGTTTTGCGGAAGTGCGCGCGAACTTTTCATCTTTTTACCCATAATGATGATAATTTCTTTTCGCGCGTCTCGGACTTACGGCCATCACTGCGCGTTACATAGCGCAGCTTGCAACACCGACACTGCGTTACAATGCCGACAAGGCGTTCCAGCAGACCCACTCCGTGAATGAATTTCTCTTTCTCTCGCTCTCATAGCGTGCAAAACCTCTTCTTCACGTCGCAGAGCACGAGCGTGCGAACGCGCCAGCTGTGGACGACGACGCTCGAACGCAATCATATGGTTCGCATAAATGTATTATCTGAAAGCGTGGCTGCATAGCCTAGTGGTTGCGACGTTCGCCATGGAACCGGGGGGCACGCGGGCTCGAATCTCGCTTCCGCAAGAACGCTTATTTTCTTTTATTTCTTGGTAGTTTCTTGATACGCACTATAAATTGCGGCTGGCTTAAACGCTTCGCTGTTAAAAGAAACGGCGGAAGTTACAGTCTTGTGTATTGTTGTAGCGCGCATATATCGGCCTTCATTGCAAAATGCAACAATTTTACGGGCTCTCTAACACTACGCGACATGCCAGTCTTGCATTCACGTTCTGCCTGAGCGAACAAGCTACGTTGGGAAACATTTCCACAAATCTCATCAAAGGCGCTGTGTTTTGCTCGCAGACCTTCTGCCAAAGTAGCAGCGGCGGCTACGCTGTTGTAAATAAATTCCTTAGTTCTACGTGCCATAACTACGGTATGACTATGGCGCACGCCATAGTGGGGCTCTCATGAATGTTTTGACCACCTGTGGTTCTGTAGCGCGCCCCCACTGTATGGTTCACGAGAACTTTTGCATTTCGCCCCTATGGAAGTGCAATCGCCGCGACCAGGAAACAAACCCGCGACCTCGCGCTTAGCCGCCGCGTTGAGTGCTACGATTTTGTGGTTGCCTACGTGGAATTTCACCTTGAGTCAGAGATTAGAAAGAAGTTAGACATGTTTACTTAAAGTTTGCCCTTACTGATACTTCACGCGTCCTCGACCAGGAGCTGTCAGTCCTTGAATTTCTGAGGTAATATGGAGAGCAGAAGGGACTCAAGTATGTTTAGACTTTCCAATCTGTCAACTCTGCTGTGAATGTATCGCAACATCGCGTTTAGGGTGACATGCAACGCATGAGTTGCTGCTGCAGTTCTCTTCGTGTCTAGCACGCGTATACATGCAAACGCTGGAAAATAGTACTTCCATGCCTAGGCACCCTATCTGAGTCGTACTGTACCCGCTAACACGCGACAAGCTCGCGAAAAGCTTTTGGCGTTGCAGCAACGCATATCAACCAGCGAACACTGAGTTGCCCACTAACGTGACTTGCTAGGCTTAGCGAGGCGTGATTCGTCATGGTGTGCTGCTGCTCGTCGACGGTGCACTTGGGGACGATCAATTTGGTCTCGTATAGGCACTCCGCATCCAAAAAAAAAACTAGCGGCGGCAAGCATAGAAGATGTGCACTGGCGAAATGACGAGATCGTTTCCGCTGTTTGCTCGAGCGCGTCCCACATTACCGCCACCAGCTTGACCCGGAGAGCGGTATTGCAACAACAGGAGTTGCAGCTAATATAGGACGCGGCAGTACATGAATGCAACTTAGAAGGCCGAAGCGGTCAATCTGACCAGTAGATAACGTCGCAGAACCACGCGGTAGAATTATTGTTGTTACTTTTATTATTTCCCTTAGAAATTTATATACACTAGAGAGGAAAGGGAAAGCTTGGAGCAGGATGGCAACTACCACTGGAAGGGGCACAACGCCTGCCTACTCTTCGGAAAGGAAGAGACAACCACAGAACCGTGGGAGACATGTGTAACAAAGCAAGAAATTTCTGCTTCTTAATGTGAGATTTTGGGCTAACGTAAAAGCGTCAATACGATTAAAGGGACCCGCAGTGGGCTGCTGTGTGAGGGTGTATAGGCATGAGAAGCACCCAAACTCCTCGGTTATTCTGAAATGAAATTCAAGATATGGTGTACGTCTTGCCGCCAGCTACGGCGACGGTGAAATAAGATTATAAGAAACCATTTTCTGGGCACCACACACTACGCACAACAAGCTGTAAGGCTCAATGGGCGTTAAGAGAAAAACCAGTTACACAGCCTATACACATTGCCGAATACAGTAAGCACAGTATTAGAGAAAGAAAATAACAAGGTTTGCCGTCCCATTACGCGGGCTACCAGGGGCATTGTAGCGGCCCGCCATAGAATAATTTCTACCACACATGGTTCCTCGCGCGCATGCAGGGCACGATGCATGAGAATTTATAAATTCAAGACTATCAGAATCCAGTTGCTGCCGCCAAGAATTAAATCCCCAACCTCCTGCTCAGCAGGACGGCACCATAGGTACATACAATAGTCACCGCGGCAGCTCAAGAAAGAACACCTCTCGCTCAAGTGGACACGCGATGTGAATATCCGTCAGCCGCGTGCTGCTATTACGCGTAATGACAGAGACAGTAAACTCACATTACTGTCTTGCGTTGCATTCTCTGTGCTGGCTCGTAGAGGCTCGTCGTTCACAAGTGACTAGAGGTGCTGTATTCCAGGGCCATGTTGCGGCGGTTTACGTTCGCTCAAATCCAAGCACCGACATGCGTCACAGCAGCAAGCATTAGCAGCGTCGTGAAAGCTTCGGTGGTGCAAGACGCAGTCTCTGCGACTGCTAAACGCCGCGTACTTGTGTGACTTCGACCCCCGAAACTGCCACCTGTTCGGCGTAGATCGCGCGTAGTACCACCATTTTTGATGAAACGCCGACGGCTGCTGCTGAAGGGCTTCGCGTTGGGACGAACACGGCGTGCTTCCTTATCTATTCAGATAGCGGGCATGGCCGCGCAACCGCTTCATTCCGCATCGTCAGTTCGACTACTTTCAGGCATACGTTCATGAATCTCTGACGCGGCTTTTAACACAACGCCTCGTTCTGCGCACTGGAATTAAATCAGCGTTCACTAAAACTGATATCCCGGAAAGGTTTTCGACACAGAAAACCACTGCCTGAAAAGACTTTGGCATCGCTTCAGATATAGCCTTCGCTTCGTTCAGCAAGCCACTGGCCTGCAGTCACAGCCCAGCGATAATCGCGGCACCGCAGCATCTGTGTCCGCGGACGGAAAATGGCATGATAGTTGCAAAATCTGGCACCTGATCAATTTCGTGGAGCCAAACGCCCTTTTGCTAAATACACTCACACCCCACACCAAGATAATACAGGTGTGGCGCTTCCGCATGCAGTATAGTGCAGTCTATTCTGAGCGAATGGTTTTCCTAGTAGCATTCGAATCTGTGACTTATGTCATGGTATTTCATCTAAAATGTAGCGGTACGGTTTTGTTCTAACCATTATAGTCGTTCGCGCTCCGGATACGTGTGCGTGTCCTTGTTTCTTCTTTTATTGCGATAGCAAGTATATGGACACTTCAACCAGATTTCTGCCGTCGGCGTCGCCGTTGCCGTGAGGTTCTGTATAAAGTCCAAGGGCGATAAAATCGTTGCCATGCGCCGTATGCGCGAGTGAAAGCGTGCGGGGGACGCGCGCTATCACGGAGAGCAAACGCACGGCGGAAAGCAAACGCGACCGTCGTGCGAAAGGCCGTGGGGGTATTGGAGGGAGGGAGGCGGGGCGACGCTTTGCTGCGGCACCAAATGCTTATCTTGCAACAGGCCGCAAGGGGAACTGGCCACTCAATCTCCCACGCGAAAGCAAGAAAGCGGGAAGGCAGTGTGGGAGGGAGGGGGGGGGGCGGCAGTTTCTACTTTGCCAACAACTGCGTTTTTACTTTGCCCCGCTGTGGCGGTCACCCGCACCGTCTCTTAAAAGCGATCTCCACACGGCTCTGACCTTTGTATGTGCCGGGCATTCGACTCTCAGTTTCCGTTGAAGCGATAGACCACACGAACCTTCGCCCGCTGGGGCGGCTGCGCTAGCTGCCAGCGTTTTGACAGTCGTTGTCTGCGGTCATTCAGTGTGATCTATTCATGTTTGCTTGTGCGCCGTGACACCACGCGTGTTAATTCAGTTAGTAAAAGAATGTGTCCAAGTTTATGCAGCCGATAAAACTACTATCCCTATACTCCGAATAGCTCTCTACTAATTTGCTATCACAATTGATGCTTCGCTTTTCGGGCGAAGCTGCGACATTTTTTTTTTCTTTTTGGCTTGGGCGTGCGTGTGTACAGGTATGCTTTGCAATTCACAATACTGCAGCTAGAAATCAGTCCCACAACTGTCTCTCTCCAGGCTCTAAACGTAGCAGTGGTTAAGCCAGTGTGACGCGCTACACTACATTCAAGCACGCAGACCATCGTAAATATTAATCACTTATTTGCACTCGTGGTAAATTTGAGATCACATTGTGAATGCCTCAATATTCGGAGTAAGTAAGCTACAGGCTCTCTTTTGTCTGTTATTGATATTACATTTTTCTGAGCCCTGGTCTTTCCCACCGTAGACACAGTGCGAAGCGCGTTTCCTTTTTCTCATGTTATAGAGGAATGCCTTATATACTCCACTCACACACACACACACACACATATATATATATATATATATATATATATATATATATATATATATTCTCTACAAATGTAACACCGCCCTTCGTGCGGCAACAACAGCACGAAGGGCGTCAAGTTCTGACTCTGTCATACACAATTTTCGGAGTTTAGCTGTTATCTGTCGTGACGGCACAACAGTTGTTGCGTTGGCACAAACCATTCGTGTAAATGTGAATGCAAAGCACATACACTTCGGGTAAAAGCGATAAATTAGGGTGCAAATCCAATTGTCGATGACAACTGGGCCTTCTTTTTAATCACTGGTATGTTAAGGCGTACTTGAGGCTTCTGCATACGCCAGAGTAAGACGGTGATGTCGCAGTGGGCGCGAAGCAGTTTAAAAGGGAAGGCTGGTCAGTCATATCATGGTTCTAGAAAATGAAGCCCCACGTCTCTTCTCTGCATGGTTAGCAAAGGAGATGGTGGATCCTTGACCACCAAAAATGACAAATTGCGTTCTCCGGCCTCAATGGCTCATAGAAGTATTGCACTCCCTCTCTGTGATCCTGGAGGTTCCCCGTAGGGCATTTGAGAAGAATAGCATAGCGCACGCTTCATCAGCCTAGTCAATTGTATGCGCCACAATTTGGGAGCCCGCAGAAGTAGCTATCTAATTATAATTTTAGTTTCCAACATTGTGCCCATATTTCTTTCCTAAAACTTTCCCATGCCCTTGTCAACACGATATTTCCCAATCACGAAATTAGCGTAAATTAAAGCCGCGGTAAAGTAAGAGGTTTTGCAGTAAAGTATGCATATCGCGCAAATAAATTCGACTATATAGATAAAACTTTTCATTCTTCTTAATTCCTAACCGGTATAAATTCATATGAACCGGTTCAAACTGGTTCAAAGCATTATAAATTTGCTCCGGAGCTTAACTTAGTTCTCTATCCGCCACACGGTCTCATAAGGTTATACCACTGATGACGTGTGCTTGACCGGCATGCAGCGTTATCTATAAAAGTGCGCTGCTGTATGAAATAAAGACTTTTTCGCCTTGATGCCACCGATGCGTTGTTACTGCTTTAGAACAGAACAAACTTGAACCGAAAAATATATCCAAGTCTGAACCTGAACCCGTACCGTACACAAACTTCTCCGTCCGACAGCCTTCCTTTACATTTTCGGAACCTGAAGACAGCTCTGTGAGGTAATAATTCCTCAAGTCTGCTCGTCTTACCGAGTGGTATGTCAGGAATGGGAAAAACAAATTTTTAATGCAACCAAAGCTCCATGTCAAAACACAGACATGTGAAGAATGTAAACATCTTCTCGTGTTTGTTGTGCTAAACGCAGTATATATCTGCTCAAACAGTACGGTGAAGATGTAACAACGTGTTTTATCTCCGCATGGTGATGCTGCGAGCTGTCAGTTTGTGTCATTTCGTGGTATTGAAAACACATACTTCAAGTGAACTTTTTGCGTACACTACAATTGTGGGTGTAGTGGCTTCGGCGTGGCGCTGCTAAGCCCGAGCAGACGGGATGGAATCCCGGCCATGGCGGCGGCACTTCGATGGAGGCGAACTGTGAATACGCCCGTGCACCGTGCACTGGGTGCACGTTAAAGAACACCAGGTGGTCAAAATTAGCCCGGAGTCCCCGACTACGGCGGGCCTCATTATCTTACCCTAGTTATGGCACGTAACACCAGAATTTATTTAAAATTTACCTGTTGTGTCAGTGGCAGCACCCAGATCAAAATTAAATTCGTCTGAGTTTTCACAAAAGCTAAGAGAAAGGATATGATTAAGATTTATAGAGTTCGGCATGCATGTGACTTCGCACCAGGTATAAATATTTTACGTGATTGCTTCCGAGCTGACGCATCACCACCTTTCACAACACGCTGCCTTCGACAATTACATCATTTAGGCTTATCATTTTATGAAAGTTGTATCTTATCAAGACTGGCCGCACAAAGGTATAACTATATATATGAGCCTAATATGTGCTGTTGGGTATTATACAGGGTGTCCCAGCTAACGTTTGCCAAGCTGTTCAAAGAAAGAAGGAGAATAAAAATGGACGGTGCCAGCTACCGTTGTAAGACGGACGGTGTTTAATAGACAGTCCTCTGATGACGGAATACTGTAGGCCTAATAATGGTATCTTGCGCCATGACTTTATAATCTTTTCTTTCTTTGATTACCTTTGCTAACGTAGGCTGGGACACACGGTATACTTGGTGGGGCCCTCCTCGCACGTGCGCGAAGTCACCGCGGCTTTCCTTACACCCTCCCCCTGCCTCTCACTACTTCACCATTCTTCCCTCTTTCCCATCCCCCAGTGTAGGGCACCCAACCAGACGCATTCCTGGTCAACATCCCTGCCTTCTCCCTTTCTTTCTTCCTCCATATTCTGGATTGGTTTTTCCACACTGACATATTTTCCAAATTACATATAAATATCGAATAAAGAGGATGCGATGGTACGCAAATGACTACAGCACATTGTCAAACAAAATTGTAGGAAAACAATTGCCGCTGTCCTTCCGAAATGACATGAAGACTCGTCGTTCACAGGTGTCTAGAGGTGCTGTATTCCAGGGCCATGTTGCGGCGCTTTACGTTCGGTCAAATCGGACAAGGGTCAGAGCAGCAAGCATTAGCAGCGTCGTGAATGTTTCGGTGCGCCTTCTCACTTTCCTTACCACTTCATTGAACCGTTCATTGAATATTTCCTTGCCCTTCATTGAACCATTCCATGTATATTTGTTTCATAGACCTCAGGCATGCGCACGCAGAAAGTGCATTCTTTATTTCCCATTTTTTTTTGTTTATATACATTTCAGATCTGACCCTTCAGCCGCTCACTTGCAGAGATATTCCTTCCTTTCTTATTTCATTCCTTCATGGATGCACAACAAAATCTTCCTCGGAGACCTACACCGACTACGCTAGGACCTGGCTGAGCGTCGTGCATGGCGCAACGAACGCAAGCGAGCATATACCACCGCCGCGTCGGCGTCGGCAGATGCGGCGTTCCCTCACGTCAGCTCTGCCCTGTAGCGGCCATGGTCGAGGCCTGAGCCAGCAAGCAAGTGCCAGCGCCACGAGCGCAAGTCGAGATCACATGACTTTCTGTAGTGCAAGCAGTACGTGTTTTCAAGGCCACCGTATGATGAGGCATTTGAGGCTTTCTACCTTAATAAAGTATTCTGTACGCTCTACCGAGAGGGCGTCTGCTACTAACTAGCTCACATTGTTTTCATTCGTGCTTATCTGTCCAGCCTAAAGCATGGTTCTGTGATGCTTAGAAGCTCCGTTCGCACAAGCAAAGAATTAAGACGCGACTGGCTGTTTATACGGCGCTTGTCGCGTTTGCGAGGAGGTGGTACTTCCTACAAGACCCGTGAGGACAATTACTATCAGGAGCGCAGCCTTGTCGCCTGTACGCATCGAGCGACCGCATTAAGAGCTGTGTCCGCGCTGTAAGACGATCGGGCAGTGGCATGTCTAAGAGCGTCGAGGTGGCTGCGTGTAAACGACCGACTCGAAGAAGAGGAAGCTGCCACGAAGGAACGCGGCTTCGCTTTCCAGAGGCGTTGATCGTACTTTAACCAGAAGTCCCAAAATAAGTTCTTGTCTTGCTCGAGAACAGTCTGTGCTGCGACTATCGTGAGGACCGCAGGCTAGGTAAAACGAAGTCCGCCAATATTACTCCATATAGCGTCCGGCCCGGCCAAGCGCGAGCCAATTAAGCAGCGACATCAATGCCTGTCCATTAGTCGACAATTCGCTTAACGAGCCTGACAAGAAAAGCAGGTGAAAGCGATCGCGGCGCGCAAACACAAAAACAACAAGCGCGTCAAACGCCTGGGTGTCCGGAGGTTGCCGCCCGAGTTGTTCTTTTTTATAGCATTTTTAACACGAAAGTGTTTTATGCCGGGGTCCACCAAGACTTCACTGACGTATTTCCGTCACGGAAATACGTCACACGAACATACACGAACATAATACAAAGAAAGAAACCAGAAGAAAAAGTTCCACAAACATGCAAAATTTGGAAATCGAACCCACGACCTCTCGGTCCGCGACGATAGATCGCCGAGCGTTTAACCCAATGCGCCACAAACGCATTTGCAGAGAGCTACACAAACGCGCCTTATATATCTAACACTCCTCCGTGTACCCGCGCTCTTGCTCGGGGCGGTGCCGCCGCCTACGAGCAGAAAAGAGAAGTACTGCATTATGACACTAACGCTATAGTGCCTAGAATATACTATAGTGCCTAGAATATACTTACTAGTGTGCCGACCGCCGGGCGTTTCCAATGGGAGACGCTGGCACCGCCGGTGATGCCTTCCGCCGGAGGCCACCAGACGGCGACACTGTTTGGGACCGTCCTAACCGAGCGGCGCATCACGCGTCGCTTGCGCTTCGGATGCACTTCGGATGCGCGTTCGTAAGCGCAGTCAGTTGCGGCCACCGTTACTAGATTACTCTGCGTTGGTTGCGGCGCGTTGTAGCTTTCGAGCAAGTAGCATGTGGTGCCTCCGCATGTCATTGCTGGGTTTCTTTTCTGTGCGAGTGGTTCGCACTTGTGTCTGTTCGCGGACGCAACCGAGATGTCGTCGCAGAAAACGAGGCGTAAAGACAGCACCTGTTTTGTCCCATATTGTACAACTGGATACCGCTCAAACAACGAGCAAGTCTCATTATTCAGCGCGCCTGCTGACCCAGAACGTTTTGCCGAGTGGGAGAAGAATATAAGAGGGCAGATCGAAGGCTAACTCTGGCGGCTGTCGCTTGTGAGAAACACTTTAATAATTGCTACATTGAGCGCTCGTTCAAAATTAGTCGACGGTGTTTCGCCCATGAAATAGTGCCCTGTTTAATTACCGTCATTTATGGTAATTAATTTAATTTATGGTAATTAGATACAACTTGGTGTGAATTTAGCATTTGTGGACATGTCTCGCATATAATAGTTTACTGTGGAAAAAAGTTACACTTCTTCGGAAACCGCGTATTTATTTATTGGTATTTTTCGCAGAAACACCCGGTATCGTGTAGCGTTATAATGATAACTGTGTGTACGATCGTTTGTAAGTGCAACGAAATCATATTCTGTCGATTACACTTTGCACCTCAACCAACGTTGCGATGAGCGAAACGGGCTGGGACAGCCCATTGGCGTCTGTCGCACACGCGCGCGTTGGCTAAAGACGCCGCTCGGCATAGCACGGTCCGTACGGCTATCGCCGTCTGGTGGCCGCCAGCGGAAGGCATCATTTTCCGTGCCACCGGAAAGCCCGCGGTCGGCACACTAGTAAGTATATTCTAGGCACTATACTAACGCGCACCGACAGTGAACGCTTCGGTGGTCTCAGCACTACGACGCCTCGATGCCAGCATTCGAAGGGACGCTGGCATCAAGAAGCACTACCAACGCCACCTAGGTGGCGTTCACCGTACTCAGCACAGCGGAGCATGGCCTCCGCAATTAGCTCTGAAAATGTTTCTGAAGTTGATCGCGGAGGGGTCAATTACGACGCGCTGTACGCGCTGATTTGACTCGGTGACGATTCAGTTACGTGCTTTGTCTTGCGCGTTGTATTAGTGTGTCAGTTACGTGCTTCGTCTTTCGCGTTGTGCTAGCGTGTGCAGCGTAGTGCAGCTTCCATATGCACGACGGTTGCTCATGGTCATCGACGTTGGTAGTCGTGATGGAGGAGACGTGCCACCAGGCGTCAGCGTGGGTGCATCAACGCCTAAGGGCGCTTTAGCCACAAAACACCGATAGACATTATATATCAATGTGCAATAAACATTACACTACTTCTGTGAAGACACGTTTCACTTTCGTGTTCTATACCGATTCCTATATAAGAGGGATCAACCACATTTTTTTTACCCCTTTTCTTGTGTCTTCCTTGCAATGACATCGACGTATCGTAATGAGCGGAAGGGGTGCGTCTCTTGTACTGCTTGAACTTCCACACGATTGGATGGCTTCCCCGAAATAATGACGCTTGCAGTCCTCCCCACTGTTGATGATTACTAAGCTGTCAACGACGGCTTATCGCGGCGCTGTTATTTCTTCCGTTATTTTCCTGAAGAAACCCCTCTCGACTCCCCAGGCGACAAACTTTACCATTGTACAAACCGCGCTTTTGCTGACGCCTTTTGCTGACGCTGACGCCGGCACATCTCTGTGACAAGCGCAAAAAAAGAAAAAAAAAAGAAAAAGAAGTTTCTGCTTTTCCTAATCGTGACTGGCACACTATTTAACCAGCCGCCCATCTTTCACTTCGATTTACCAATGACGAGTGATGCAGCCAAACTTTCTCTAAGTATACATACTGTCCTTTTCGGTGCTTGGAATGCACCTTTGTGAGTTTCATAGAGAACCACAGCATGAATGCGGGCATAGGCGTTCCACAGAGATCTTTCAGAAGAACGGAAAATCTGAATGGTCGACACTTTTAAAGTTTATGCAAGATTACCCTTATTCACCTTCGCATTGACAAGAAACTAATCGATGTCCTAAAGGGTGGTCATATTTAATTTTTCCGGAATTTTTAAAAATCGCCAGTGGCAGATAGCATAATTCTTGTCTTTGAGCTGGAATATTCGAAGAGGCATACATCACTAGAACGAGAAATCGAAACACATATTCAACGAACTAACAAAAATTCACTAATTAACTTCCTAATCAATTACTGTAAGGCCCATATTGCTATTTATGAATATTATTAGCCTGTGAGCTTGCAAGAAGTATCCACTTGAAATGGCACGACCACGACAGCATGACGACGATGATATGACCGCGACTTCATGTCAGTGACGGTCTGATGACGGCGCATTCACGGTGATGACACGACGACGGCGGTATAATCTCGATTGGAGAACGACAGCAAGAGTATGGCAGAATGAGAATCAGTGAAAGGACGAAGGCTGTATCAGGATGACGGCAGATGACAATGGGATGACGTTTCTGATGTGACGACAATATTGAAAGACAACGTGTCGACGACGGCATTACGGGAGTCGGGTGACGTAGCTTGACTGTCTATGCTGGAACAAGCACGACGGCATCGATCACGATGGCAGTGTGGCATTGAATGCACTATGACTGACGACGATAGCGTGACGATGACGACGTGACAAGAGTTCGATGGTAAATATAGGATGATGAGCATGCAATGACCACGACGGCATCACGTCAACGAGAACATGCATTGTGGTCCAATTGAATATGCAACCTGGGGCACTGTTTCGGCGTGAAACGCATCATGACGACGGCGTGACGAGAGTCAGATGGCGAAGCTGGAGTGCTGACTATGAAGGGAGGACGATGGCATTGCGCCAATGAGCACATACCTAGTGATCCACGCTGATGGACAGCGCTCACAGTCAGGATGAAGAAGGAAATACACGCAAGACAGGCGTTGACTCTCAACGGAAATTTATTTTGAAAAACATGAAGAAAGAAAGAAATCCACAAATTTTAAAACACGTGGCGAAACCCAGGGACTTCG